>NW_004797857.1:502608-504224 GCF_000002075.1 Aplysia californica | reverse complement strand
TAGCTGAATACGCGTTCTCCAGTAATGTCTATTATTCCACTCAAAAGGGTACATAAGAGGACGAAGAGAGTCACTGTTATGTCGTCAGTAGAGCTGGTTAGTACTTAATGGAGACGACTGGGAAGACTATAAGAACTGGATACAACTCCCTGCGTTATACATTCTGATTGATTGACTTCTCTGAATAACATGCTTTGAGCAAGACGTCTCCACCATTATCATCTTGTGAGTATAAACAACTGTTCACACAACCTTTTTATTTCTATAAGTAAAAGGGCCCAAGACAACCAAGATTAAAAAAAAAAAAAATCAAGTTTGATATTTTAAAGGGAAAGAAAAGGAAAAGCTATTGAGATCAACGCCAGCTGTGTCTACATTTTTTGGTTGCTTTTAAGCACAAGTGGGCTATCCCGAAAAATGCTGTTTTGAGAAAATTGAAGGTAAAGTTTTTGCCTCTAGTTCAGTTTCTTTAAAAGACAAGGGGAGTTTTCTCTAAAACCAAACAAATATACACACTAATAAAACCAAACTTATTCTATAGGTAAGGCAATGCCCACTTTTGGTGTAGGTCAAGATTTCTGGAAACTCCCGAAATCTGGGTTAGCCCGCTTGTCCTTAAAAGCGACCATTTATGTGTTGAGCTTTTGCAAAGTCGTACTGTTTACTTCAAAACATGAGATCGGCTTTTTAAAAAATATGCCTACCTTGTTCTTGCGAGCAGACATGACGAAGAGTGGGTGTCCGTTCCAGACAGATTTGAATGTTTATTTATTTATAATTCATATCGTTAGTTTTAGGGCCAGTACATACGTTGATACTAAATTATACTTTCTAGTGACTTGGAAAAAAATGTGAGGTATCGTGGTTAAATCTGGCGCTATTCAAAATATAGAATTCGAAGAGACATGCGTTTTTCCGCCGTTTGTCAGTTTTTGTTGATTTTCTTTGTTTGATTTTGTTTTTATAATTGTGTTTCTTGTTGTTGGTGGTGGTTTTGGGTGGGGTTTTTTTGTGTTTTGGGTTGTTTTTTTGGGGGTCGGCTCAACACCTTCTGTGGGTATTTAAAAACACATCTCTGTATGGATTGTACTGAAAAACGTTAATTAAATGTAAATTTCCAGTTTCCAATAAGAATCTCGCTATGGAAGTCACCGAATTTTGGCGGCTATTTTCTCACTAGTTTAAACTCTCATACCAGGTAACCACACCTCCTTCAATCGCAAATATCTTGACTTCTGTATAAGATAGATGCGTATTTATTTCCATCAAAAACAAGGCAAATGAACACACTTAAAAATGATACCAATTTCTCCATGCACAAAAATGGAAGAGAGTTGTGACACAAACAGTTTTTTTTAAATATTTTTTTTTAAAAATATGTTTAATCAGCCAGGACTAACAGGAGACAATCAAATGCATTTTGGACTTGCCACGTGCGTTTGGCATTATATTTGTTGACGGTGGTGTTGGTAGTCCCCATACTGCCACAATGGCTGAAGGCTACTGTAAATTGACTTTTAGAATTTTTATATAATTATACATAAGTTCATGCGGAAATTTCCATGACTTCCAACTGTCTTGACTTGTTTTGTTATGTTGGTTTTTTGTGTCTGTTG
>NW_004797857.1:496553-502508 GCF_000002075.1 Aplysia californica | reverse complement strand
ATTATTAGGAGTAGTGCTATTTATTATTATTTTAAAAAATGTTATTCATCTTTGATCACTTGTTTTGTGAAAATATTATACAGCTTTTGTTTTTACATTTTCACATGAACTCGACTTCTATCTATGCCTTTACAAATAAACAGTGCAATGCACGGAACATTTGAATAAAGATTGAAGTACATTTTGAGCTTTGAACTTTGTTTGAACATTATATTGGTACGTTATAATTTGCTTTTCTTTTGTCTTTGTATTGTTCTGAGATGTTGTGTAATACATTACCACTTCTGTTATCTGACAATAGCTTGAAGTGTGTTCCAAGTGTTTATTTGTGTTTGCAAAATAAAACTGTATATGTTTAACATCTCTTTCAACACTGTAAGGCTTTTAAAGAGGTGTGACATCTTAATTTCACATCCATCTTTAATAGGCAGAGCCAAATGGATGGACAGCTTTAAAAACTCCCTAAAACAACTCAAGTTCAGAATACCTCACTGGAAAATTGAACCACATCTATCCACTTCATAGTCCAGCATGATACCAATTGAGCTAAAGGTGTGCACCTATTTGTGTTTATGTTGTTTTCAGGAAGTGGCTGTTCTTAGCCTTGAGGTCAAGAAGAGGGATATGCAAGCAGAAGGAGAGCTGGCCTCGGATGAAGATGTCAAGGTCGCACTGCTGGCAGAGCTTCAGATGAAGCAAGATGGGGAGGCTGCGCAAATGATGGAAACTCTTACTGCTGTGGTCAGTCGTATTTCTTTGTGTCCGGTTCATTAATCAGGGATGCAGATTTTCTCTATAAATCAAGAAATCCAGATTTCTGTAATTGTCAAGATTTTGACCAACTTCTTCATACAAGATGTATTAGACACTTATTACTATCCATACATTTCAATTTCTCCCAGGTGTGTTTCTACAGAGACCAAAATGCTCAGGAATTTTTTATAGCCAGTTGGCACTTATGATGAGGGCATCTGTTCTTTTGTCATCATAATGAGACTTGCGTGAGGCGGTTTGGGCAAGCCTAACTATCGGCACCTTTCGGACCACCTCTCCGTCTTCTTTCCTGGGTTTGCCTGCTAGGCAGCAGGGTTTTTTTATCAGAGTTTTCCTTCTCCTAGATGAACTGCCATCCCTGGCTAACGATTTCCATCTACCCGGGGTGTGGGGATATCACGCCCCAGTCTCGCTGGCGAGTCTTTCACCGGGCACTTAGGGTATTTTACATTGAGTAGAAGAATGGGATCCCACACCACAGTCTTCACCCCGCCCTCCAACCTCACCGCCATTTGGTCTGCGACTGCTTATTTAGATATTCGCAGCTAACCTCTATATCTAGAGGCTGTTCCACTATCCGCCACCTGTGGACGCACTGGGTTGTGATTTTTTTCCCTCTTGAAGTTTTGGGACAAAATTAGTGAAGTTGAAAAATTGTTGAAATTTTTTTATATATAAAGATCCCTCCTTAAAGAAGCTGAGAGAGACAATTAAAAGTTTGGTTAAATATCATATTTATACAAGGGACAACAATATTAATTCAAGAACAGAATTACTGTTTGTAGTTGGGTATCATAACTATTATAATTACTCTTAACGTCGTTTCCTTTAACTTTGCTGCATCTTTTTCGATTGTGTATTTCAAAGAATTTTTATAGTGACAAAAGTCTGTTTACCCAAATTTTGGATTGTTTATTTTGTCTTCTATAATTTTAATATCTTTGGGGACTTTGCAGTCATTTGAACTTTGTAGTGTTGGATAAACTTCTTTTGCCTTTTTGCCTGTCTGATTTACTGAGTTATGGGAACAGTAATAAAACGTATAGTGTTGGTGTAATGAATAACTGATTGATCAAGTCAAACAGAGCTGTGTTTTTTTTGTGCTACATCTGAGGTTAGAATTTGTTTTTAGAGAATCCTGTTTGACATGTGTGGGTGAGGCATAGTGCCAGGAGAGACAAGTGTGTCCTGTCTGATGGGGAGATGGAGGAAGAGTCCAAAGCGGGAGAAACAACCCTCAATTTTGTTTCTACCTCTGCGCTAACCTACATACCTGATGAGTCTAACAAGGGTCTTCCCTCCTACAGTATAATGGTGTCCTCAGTTTCACATTTTCATTTATTCACAGGACAATGAACACAAGAAACAGATTCTGAATTCCCAAAGAAAACAGCTAGAAGATAAACGCTATGACAACGTAGCAGGAATTTTGTTTACCTTCGCCAATGAGGAAGATATATTTGGGGAAGGAAAGGGAGAGGATGAGGAAGAAAAGACAGAAGAGGAAAAAGAAGATGATAAGGTTGTGAAAGCCTTAGAGAAAAAGTATGACGCAATGAGAGACAAACTACTTATTGAGGTTTGTATGATTTATGTCAATACAGTTTTGAATTTAGATTTCAGTGTTCTTTTAATCTTACTGAAAAAATCTCAGTATGGTTTTGTTTAATTGCATAAAGAGAAGCACATGGATACGATAAAGTGCAAGAAAAAGTGAGATTGATAGACAGCAACAATAGAAGACAAGAAAAGAGAAAAAATAAGATCTTTCAGTGACTTCCTTCAACCACTATGTAGTAAAAAAAGTTTTATTTAATTGAATGTAAAATAGCTTAGTTTGCTGCACTACTACACCCAAAAGCTGACCACATGTACTGCTTTGCCATTTCTGAGGTAACATTTCCTAGTGGTGTATAGTTCATTATTTATTTATTAATAGTGTACCTAACACACTGTAGGGATAGAATCTGGTTGAAAAACTTTGGAATTAGTACACAAATAAATCCTAAGCTTGCATGAATTATGCAAAACAGCCCTAGATACTAAAAAACATTAAATGTTTTAGAAAAAACATTACAAATTTGTATGATTATCTTAGTTTCTCTAAGTCAGAATCTTGAGCTCCTGTTGGGTATTGTGCTGTTAATGAATGATGTCGATCCACTCCAGGCTCTTATGAAAGAAATGGGAGAAGGTGACTGGAACAGACTTTCCGAGCTGGAACGACAGAAGAAACTTCTGGAGCTCAAGATGAAAGAGAAAAGACTGAGGAGAGAAGGAAAAATGGACGAAGTGGCTGCCTTGCTGGGACAGTTTTTGGATGACAATGAAGGTTGGCCTATTTTGTGAACATTTCTTTGATCTATCAATATGTTTTTAATTTTGGGGCTGTGAGTGCTAAATAGAATAATCAAATGTGGAGAGGGTGTGATAAATGATTATTGGTGATAATAATACTGACAATAATAAAAATCATATATTTTTTAGTTGTGAAAGGAAAACTGGCTGTGGAATGATTATAATAATGATGGTGATTTTGATGATAATAATAATCATCATAATATTATAATGACAATGATATTGAAATGACAATAATGATAATAATAGCACCAATGATAATCACAATAATTATTGTAATGATAATACTATTGATGATAACAATACGAAATGATGTTGATAAACTAATAATAGTTATAATAATTCTTATAAATAAAATAATAATCAAATGAGTTTTGGTATTTCCGTACCTCAATTTTACAGTGTGTTTGATGTAGCCTTATGCTTTTGAAGAACAAATTAGTGTCCACATTACCCAAAGTAACAGAAAGGCATTTGTTTTTCCTCTGTGCTCTTCTAGAGATGCGTCGCATGCTGGGGGAGACAGAGGAAGACCAGAAGAGACGAATGCAGGAGAAATTGGCCCTGAGGAGGAAGCTGAAGGAGGAGAGGGAGGCCCAGGGGCTGGCTGTTGATGATGAGACATTGGATGAGCTGGTTGAGGAGGAGGATAAGAAGATACGCAGAAGGGTAGGCCTACGTTGCTGCTCTAGAATTTTCTCTGAGGTTATCTGGTTTTGATTTTGATTTTGATTTTAATATTGATAATGTGAATGTACATTATAGTGCCTAACCCCTAGCAGGCTGTAAGCCCTAAACGGTGTAGAATTGTTACTAAATACAACTGACAAATCAAAAAATAGAAAATGTGCATTGTGTGACCTTAACAGCAAACACACATTCACATTCACACACCCACACACACACACACACACACACACATGCACACACACACACACACACACACACATACACATACACTCACTCACACACCACACAGACCCACACACATTCTCACATACAAAAACCTTCCTAATGGGACTTTCTAATTGGTACTTTTTGTTCCTATTTCCACTATTTCTTTCTGTTATGATATTTTTTTCCTGCAAACTACAGCCAAACCTACTCAAACGACCCCTTGTCCAAGTCAGTCACCTTTACAAACAGGTTTCTCTCTTGCATTTTGATATGTATGTGTCACGAGGCGGTGGAAAACCAGCTCTCGTCAATTTTGGGGCATATGGAGTTATTTTTATCATCTTTAAGCCTGTCCATTTGCCTTGCTTTGGATGAAAAAAATTTCCTTACAAGTCAAGATATTGGCAATTAAAGGAGGTGGGAGTCGCCTGGTTTTAGAGGTAAAATTAACAAGAAAATGGCAGCCAAAGTTGAGTTATTTCCTTAGCTGAAGAGTCCGTGGAAACTGAAAACGTACATCTTTTGTGGCTTTAATCAACAATTTTCAGTATAATACTCTCAGAAATGTGTTCTTAAATGGGCATGAAAGGAGTTGAGCCAAAAAACAAAAATTTGACAAAAATGTTCAAATTGGCGAAAAAATGCCTGTTTCTCCGATTTTGTCATTTTGACAAGCGCCTGATTTCACCACACTGCCTCACATAATATTATAATGACCCTGTCCAAGACGACTACCTGTCTAAGAACACTTTTTCCTTCAACAATGGGAGGTCGTCTTGGACAGGTTTGGCTTTATAATTATAATTATTAATGTGTTGGTTTTCCTCGCTTTTTATTAGCGCAGACAACTATAAAAGACTAATATGAATTGTATTTTTGTCTCTTTAGAATGTGCTGGAAAATCTGGATCATCAGTTTGAAGCAGAGAAAGCTGCTCTGTTGGCTGCCTTCAAAAAACAGAATGACCAGCTGGAAAGGGAGAAAGAGAGACAGCTTGCCGTAGCCAAGTTAAAGGTAAAATATTCCGTCCTTTATTCATTCATGAAAGGGTGTTTTCTCTTCAAAGAGGTTGTGTGAGGGTGGGGGCTGCGATGATTGATAAGTGGACATTGAAAGAGAGACAATTCGCCTCAGTTAAGTTAAAGGTGAAATATTTCTTCATTTATTATTTGTGCTTGAAAGGATATTTTCTGGGTGGTGGGGAGAGGGGGATGGAGGAGCTGGGGTGAGGGGTAGCACTGCAATGATAAGTGGTGTGTGAATTCTGTATGTGAAATGTGCAAATGCCAAGAAAAACCTCATAGCAAAGACTGCTTTTGGATCCTTGACAATTGATTCGTCTTTGGAGACATTTTTGTCCTTACTCACAAAGGCCTTGCACCGCGGTGACCTGCAGTTGTGGTTTGTGTCTGAAATTTTGTGTAGTGCATAAACAATTTTTTGATTAATGTATTCTGTATGCCGTGGTTGAAAATGGAATGCCATTGGGCACCAAATTTTTCATTAGAGGCAAATAAAATGGTCTTGTATTCCTTTCTTTTGAAATAAAAAAGTCTTGATAATTGTAAGATTTTCTTTACTTGTATGCATTTTTTGTAATGTTTATTTTGAGCTTCGTATTTCCAATTTCAGAAACATTCCTAAGCAGAATGTGCAATAATGCACACGAGAAGAACTTAGTGTTTCTAATAACATTGCATTTTCAGAGAAAATTTGTTGTGTAAGGACAGATTTGGCAAAAATAATTTCAAGAAGTCATTGTCTAATGAATTTGCTGGACCATCTCCTTAATGTAGTAGCTGTTCACTGTTTCAAATTGTGTCACTTTATATTTGCAGCGTGAGGAGCGGAGAATCAAACAAGAAGAAAAGTTTGAGTCAGCGGCGAACTTAATGGCCTTGTGGAAGGAAACGGATAAAACTGTTG
>NW_004797857.1:494650-496453 GCF_000002075.1 Aplysia californica | reverse complement strand
TAGATGGAAGTTTGACCCGTGTCAAAGGTTGGGGGTGGCTGACGATTCGGGAGGTGGCTGCGGGTTGACGAAAGGGAAAAGCGCATCTCCGACAGGGCCGAACCAAGTGGGAAATTGGTGTAAAGTGCCTTTCCCAAGGACACGACGTCGGACCGAGCTGAGGCTCGAACCCCCGAACCAGCAATCAACCGCACTAAGAGAGAGACAGAGAAATACAATACGTAGCTCACTGCAAACATGTTATTCTTCTTAAAAGACCTACCTATTTTATTTAATTTAGGAGACTGGTTGTGTCGACCCTTCCTTCAGTGTAAATCCGGGCTAAATTGAATACAGCATCCCAGCAAACAAATAGAGATACAGTCGAACCTGCCTTAATTAACAGAATCCTATGTAAGACGGAAACCTGGCATAACGGAATCTCCTGGCTCCTCCCTGGATAAAAAATCATCTATACTTACTTTACTTTTACTTTTTCATCCTCTGTTGCCGTTAAGCGTCGAGGGGAGATACAGTTTTCTATGGTAGGCCAGCTCCGCAGCTCTTTCAGTTGTGATGTTGTGTTTTCTTAGGATTTCCTTGACACCCTCGATCCACATTTTGCGTGGCCTTCCTCTTCCTTTATAGCCTGAATGCTTGGTGTTGTAGGCTCTCGAGGCTGGCTGGTCAGGTGACATATATGCGTAACAGGTGGCCAAACCATTTTATCCTCTGTCTTTCTATGGAATGCAGGCAGGACTCAGTGCCGATAGCTGCTCTTACTTCTTTATTTCTCTGCCTGTCTCGTCTTGTGATGTTAAGGGTTTTGCGCAGACATTTCATTTCGCATGCGGTGATTTTGCTTTCATGGGTTTTGCTTAAGGTCCAGGTCTGGCACTGATAACATAATTTTGGTATGAATATTGAGGTGATAAACTGTCTCTTTGTGCCCATGGAGATGTTTGGATTAGATAGGAGGGGTGCGAGCTGGTAGGTAATAAAATTAACTCTAATGAAAAAGAAACCTGTCTAACGCGGAATCGGAAAGAGAATTTCCTTCCCTTCGGATGGGTTTTGTCTGTCTATGACGGAGCATGCTTCGTCCACTCAGCCCTGATTTGAAACAAAACTATCAAGTTTGGTTCAATCGGCTCTTACGCCATGCTGCCATGCCGCCAGGCCAGGAAGAGAAGCATGGGTGCAATTTGAGGGTAGATGTTACCCCATCCATGTGAGCCTAGGCCTTCTCAGTCTGAGCGTGGCCTACGTTATTAAAATTGTTATCACGAAGGCCACGGTCTGAGAAGGCCTAGCGGGGCAGATGGTCAGGTTCATGTGAGTGTGAAATCTCGCCAGTAACTGTGAAAGTGCTGGAGTGGCGCTCTTGTACGGAAACGTTCATTGGTAGTCAGAGGCCAGAGGTGTGAAATTAGTTTGACCAATGCCTGCCGCCCTGATCGTACGACCAGCCGAGAATAGAATTCTTCACATCGTTGTTACATGACAGTTAGGGGTAGCATCGGTTGATTGTGCCTATTACACCGAGGAGGCCTAGGGTGGAAGCAAAAGAGATGTTCAATCGATTCTGTTCAAACAGGGGACCTATAGGGCTGACACATGCGATTATCAGAGAGGAGAGCATTTGAGAGGCGTGTAGTTTTAACTAGTGCTTTTGATCCCACTGGCAGGGCCTCTGACCCCCCCCCCTCCTTTCTCCTCCCCCTATATTCCTCAGTCTAAGACATTTTTTAAAATTGCTCTTTACAAGTTCATCTTACACAGGTTCGACTGTAGTTGATTGTTAAAGAAATTCCACATCCCATA
>NW_004797857.1:490744-494550 GCF_000002075.1 Aplysia californica | reverse complement strand
GGGGGTGCTGTGATGATGAGTGGTCATTGAAAGAGAGACAGCTTGCCTTACCTAAGTTACAGGTAAAATGGTCGCTTTTAAGGACAAGCGAGCTAACCCAGATTTTGGGGGTTTCCAGAAATCTTGACCTACACCGAAAGTGGGCATTGCCCTACCTATAGGAGAAGTTTGGTTTCATTAGTGTGTATATTTGTTTGGTTACAGAGAAAAATCTCCTCGACTTTTAAAGAAACTGAACAAGGGGCAAAAACTTTATTTTCGATTTTCTCAAAACAGCATTTTTCGGGATAGCCCCTTTGTGCTTAAAAGTGACCAAATATTCCTTCATTTATTTGTGCTTGAAAGGATATTTTCTGGGTGGTGGGGAGAGGGGGATGGAGGAGATGGGGTGAGGTGAGGGTGAGTGCTGCGGTGGTAAGTGGTGTGTAAATTCTGTTTGTGAAATGTGCAAATGCCACAAAAAAACCTCACAGCCAAGACTTCTTTTGGATATTTGACAACTGATTCGTCTTTGGAGACATTTTTGTCCTTACTCACAAAGGCCTTGCACCGCGGTGACCTGCAGTTGTGGTTTGTGTCTGAAATTTTGTGTAGTGCATAAACAGTTCTTTGACTAATGTATTCTGAATGCTGTGGTTGAAAATAGAATGCCATTGGGCACCAAATTTTTCATTAGAGGCAAATAAAATGGTCTTGTATTCCTTTCTTTTGAAATAAAAAAGTCTTGATAATTGTAAGATTTTCTTTACTTGTATGCATTTTTTGTAATGTTTATTTTGAGCTTCGTATTTCCAATTTCAGAAACATTCCTAAGCAGAATGTGCAATAATGCACACGAGAAGAACTTAGTGTTTCTAATAACATTGCATTTTCAGAGAAAATTTGTTGTGTAAGGACAGATTTGGCAAAAATAATTTCAAGAAGTCATTGTCTAATGAATTTGCTGGACCATCTCCTTAATGTAGTAGCTGTTCACTGTTTCAAATTGTGTCACTTTATATTTGCAGCGTGAGGAGCGGAGAATCAAACAAGAAGAAAAGTTTGAGTCAGCGGCGAACTTAATGGCCTTGTGGAAGGAAACGGATAAAACTGTTGAGCAGAAGTGAGTCAAGGAGGTTATTTGAGAATTTTTATATCATCAGTTTGAAAGTATTGCTCCTGGATTTAAATTTTAAGAAATGTTTATCATTTGTATTTGGGAATATTGGTGAAATCAAGCACCTACTGATACAGTCAAATTTGCTCCAACAATGACCTGACCAAAACAACCGCCTAAACAAACGAGCACTTCCCTCTTCTCTTCTTTGCTTGTTTACTATATTATAATAGTAGTGTCCAAGAGAACCACCTGCCTAAGACAACTACTTTTTTAATGCACTATAGAAATCGTGAACAATTTTAACTGTATTTCCTTTGAAGATTTTATTGCGCTGTAAAGTTCAACTATGTTTTCCCTAAAGTTTAACTGCGGATGGTTGGCGGGTGCTCTGGTGTGGTTTGCTCCTTCTATCCTATCAAACATCAGTCGTCCTTATCTCTCCTCCTTTTTTGTGTTTCTTACTCTCTTGTATCACTTCTAATCTTCGGCAATTATATGACCTGACTGTGTTGCAAGTGCTGTAAAACTCTTACTAAAACTACAACTAAAGTTTAACCTTGCTTTTCTAAAAGTCATGATAGCTAATACACCTTCCTGATCACAAAAGTCAACGTTTGTGCTTGACCTTCCAGCCTTCTCAGTGAGAGGGACAGACAGCGGCAGATAGCCAGAGACAGGATTGAGGCCCTGAAGAAGCAGCGAGCTGACAAGAATAAAGACAAAACACCAGCCACTGATGACGAACCAGGTGTATCCTCTGATATCACAAATGGTAAGTTTCTTTGGAACAAACTCTTTGCTGCATCAAAAAAGCAATGTATGCTTTGTTTTGACTCTCATGAAATGTTATTAGGAAGGAAATAGGCGCTATATAAGTTCACACCATTATGTTATTGTTATTGTATTATTAACAATGACTGCATACTTTCTTTTTAGGCATGATTCTTGAGTAACCATTTGGGTTTGAAGCAAAGTGGAAGTGAGAGAAGTATTACGTCACTACGCCTTCCTCATTATAAGTCAAGTTTGCACTCACCTGTGCCGCAAAGATAGGCATACAGACTGTAGAGGTATAAAGAAATACAGATGTTATCTCAACATATTGGGTTGACTAAATACCACATTAATTTCTTTTCCAGAGACTGTGTTCCTTCAGGACAGTATTCTTGCAGGCATGGAGAAGCATCAAGGAGATGAACGTGACATGTTGATGACCTTGGTCTCAAAGTATGAACACAACAAGGACAAGGGAAAGCAATTTGCTAAAATGTCAGATGAGGTGAGTTATACATTTTTTGGCTTGCCCTTCGGTTTTGGGCTTGTTTCAACACAATAAAAGGTAAATTATGATAAGGCATCTCTGAAACAATATTCATCTTTAGCAGGAAGGGATGATGAGCCTCCAAATCTTTTTTTTTAAACTTACCTTATATCAGAAACAATTCAATAAAGATTTGAACCCAGATCAGTTGAACGGTTTCAGTTTTTACCAATTAGATAACTTCTTACCCTTAGTGGCACCCTGAAGTCTTTCACTATGTCGTATTATTGGTTGGAGTGACCATTCATATCTAAAAGGAGTGTAAATCGTTAAGTGTTTGAACCATTTACTAGGTGGGGTTTTTTTTGTGGGTAACAACATGGGCAATAATGTTACTTTGTCAAAAGTTTTACTTTAAAAAAATATCACATTTTTAATTGAAAATTTTGCACTAATGTGATCAGGGCTGTGTTTGTCTATAATGTCTATAATAAAACCCACTTAACCCTATCCGTACACCCTGGGGTCATTTTGTACCCCCGGGGTGGTATTCTTCACATTTTAGAATACTTCTAGTACGAAGATCTCTTTGAAACTTTCAGTATTTCTAAAAAAATCATTTTGACAGATTGCTATGCAAAGCGAACGGATCGGATTAACGAGTAAATTCCTCTTTGGAAAGAGGTGGCACAGATTTCCCCACGTTGTATAGATATGAAAGTAGAACACGACGTACGGATAGGTTTAGTATATTCTAAAACTGGGGAGAACTGGCAAAAATTGTTATTAACTTTTACACATCCTAACGAACTCTTTTTTTGTGTGTGCTTATGCAAGATGTTTTTCAAAAGATTTTTTGTTTCTGAAATCTTGCAACTTTTTTGTGACATATTTCCACTATCCTTTTTATATATTGGCTGCATTTACTGTCAATCTTCAGTATAACAATTTTATTTTATGCAAGTTTTTTTGATGATGGAAACCCCCCCCCCCCCCCCCCCACCACCACCACACACACACACACACACACACACACACACACACACACACACACACACACACACACATTTCAGGATGTGAAACTCCAGCTCCTAAAGCTTGAGCAGAACTATGCTGAGTGGGAGAAGAAAGTCTCCAAAAGCATTGCAGACGTCAATCTATCAAACCTGCCTCCTAAAAAGAAACTGAAAATCCAAATGGAATCCCAGAAGAGGCAGAAAGAACAAGCTGCCATTTTGGAGCAGGCCTTGTCTCACAAGTTTGAATGTAAGTACTATTTAGATGTATGGATGATTTTGTGTTTTTAGTGCCTTTGTTCTCTTTTGTTTGCTGACGGGACATTTTCTACTTCTTAAAAGTTTCAAAGAGATCTTCGCACTAGAAGTATTCTAATATGTGAAGAATACAACCCCGGGGGTACAAAATGACCCCAGAGCGTACGGATGG
>NW_004797857.1:484180-490644 GCF_000002075.1 Aplysia californica | reverse complement strand
GTTGGGGGGGGGGGGGTTAGGATGGTCACAACTGCATAAAGTCATATGTGCGCACAGGACACATTAGACAGTTTCAGTTCGGTAGGAATAAATTTTTAATTTTGCCCGGGTGGCGCCGAAGTCTACTTCCGTGGATTTTAGGACCACCAAGGGATCCTCAACGTGCGCAACTTTCACACAAGATGTTCCAGAGGTACTATGTTCGCCTCTCATTCAATAAGTCCCGGGGTTGAAACCTGACAGTGCTGGAAAGTTTTCTTCGTCAAAATTCTCAATTCACCTCCTTTCCTGCTCTCTAGCCTAATTACGTCTCACCTGGGCTCTTAACTCTTACTGCTGCATTTCTGCTGTAACTCCTTGGCTTCTTCTTACTGCTTTCTTTCAGCCACACTTGATCTTAGGGTAGGTGAGATCTATCACCTAGCCTTCTATGACCTTATGCAATTCGCGAGCGCCATAAAACACATAAAAAAGACTAGACCCTAATGAAGTCAGGTAATGATTGGCCGTCTTTAGGCTAAACGTATTGCCCCTTGCACGGAGTGCCCTTTGCTAGCCAGATTGAGATTGGGTTATGATGCTCGGGCCGTGCCAGATCTGCGACAGAGAGCGGGCATTAATCAACAAACCGATCTCCCGACTCATCACCCTGAAAACACACACACGCATTTATTTTTCAAGCAACGAGGATTGGTTTGTGCCACGAAAGCCGCTTTGGCTCTCAACTTAATCTGGGGAGCAAACTTAATCGAACCGCCCCAAACCGAACGGATCGTGCCAATGGGCGTCCCGTTTGTGTGAACACAGCCTAGGCTCTGTATGAATCTCGCGCTCCGTCCACGGTGGACGGCGTTTGGTCGATGTATATAAATATATGTGACAGAACATATGTTTTGCTATACGCACGCCATTCCTTGCATCAACACCTTTTTTTGCTATACGCACGCAATTGTCTGCATCAACACATTTTTTTTGTGCTATACGCAGCGTGCAAGTTATCATACTTTGTTATGCTCACAATTCCGTTTATTTCCCTCTTCCTTAAGTTTGCCCCTCAGAATTATGTTTCCCCTTTAATTATGTCGCCTGCCTAAACAGGCTTAGGCGAGAGGATAAAAATTGATATAACCTGAGTCTTCACTCTTGTACCTTATTCTTGAGATAAGAAGTTCAGAAACCTTTGTGCAGCCAGTGCAACCAAAGACCGTGTATTTACGGTCTCTGGTACAACTGTTCTATTTTTAGACTTTTTGGATTCCTCAGATTTTCAGTTGAAAACTGCCTCAGAAAACGGAAAACGTGAGGACGTATAGCAACATTAATGGAATGTAACTCGGGGAGATTTTCCTTCAAATAACTGAATAGCAGCCTTTCTTGTATTCATGGTCCCTTCTTTCTGTTCGGCACGACAGTCCGAACCTAGGCTTCCTCAGTCCTGAGGAAGCCTAGGTCCGAACCCAACGCTGCATAAAGACTCAATGTGTGTATACAATTGCGTGCGTACAGAAAACTATGATACAGTCGAACCTGCCTTAACGGAAACCTGTATAAAACGGAAACCTGTCTTAACGGAATCTCCCCTCTCCCTTCTTGATATACTCCTCGTTAATTACCTGTATAAAACGGAAACCTGTTCCTGTCCAACGCGGAAACGGAAAGAAATATCCGCTCTTTCCGATGGTTTCACCTGTCTAAGTCTAAGACGGAAAATGCTTTTCCCACTCAACCCTGATTTGAAACAAAACTCGCAAGTTTGGTTGCTCCGGCTCTAATTACTCTAAACTTAACACTATGGCTATGCCGCTGGACGAGAAAGAGGAGTAGGGCTGAAATTTGGGAGTTACCCAAGGAGTTTACAGTAAGTTCTAAACTCCATGGGGTTACCCTAGGCCTCCGGTTAGGGGTTACCCCATCATGTGAGCCCTGAGCGATGCAGATGGTCAATGTAGTGTGGGTGTGAAATCTCACGACTGCCCGTGAGAGTGTTTGAGTAGCGAGCCACTACGGAAACTTTCCTGGGCAGCCAGAAGCCAGAGGTGTGAAATTAGATTGACCAATGCCAGCCGAGATAAGAGTTCCTCGAATCGTTGTTGCATGATGGCTGTGAGGGGTAGCATTGGGGGGTGGGGCTAAGGGTGGAATCAAAGGAGCTGTTCAAACGTTTCTGTTTTTAATAGGTTAAACAGTGGTCCTATGAAAGGCAAGCACTGGAGGTAATTGGATAAGTAAGACTAACGCATGTCATTATCAGACAGGATAGCAATTGAGAGGTGTGAAGTTTTGACCATTGTTTGCCGATCGGACAAGCGATCCTAGATCCCACCGGCCGGGCCTTTGAACCCCCAATCAACCTTCATCTCCCCCTGAATTCCCCTGTCTAAGACGGAATTTTTTCTGGCTCTCCTGCGATTCCATCTTACACAGGTTCCACTGTACTTTGCATGCAGTTGCGTGCGCATAGCAAAGCTTGAATTTATTTGCACGCAGTTGTGTGTGCATAGACTCAGTTGTGAAAGAGGCCTCACATGTACACCAGAAAGCTTCGTGTTAGATTGAAAACCCATTTCTGAACGCCATAAAACTGGACAACGTTGGACGATACGATAAAAATCTCTTGTCACGCGTGCGTTTGTCGGGGCGAGAGGGATTTTTACCGTCCAATCTAATTGCATCAAAGTTGGCTTTTAAAACATTAATACACAATCATTGGAGAATGTGAGCGAAACCCTCACTAACATCCGACAGGGAAAATAAAGTTGTCAGCTCGGTCCGACGTTGTGTCTGTCTGAAAGGCACCTTGACTTAAATTTCCCATTTGGATCGGTCCATCCGGAGATGGACGTTAAACTCGGAGGTCCCACCTAATATTGTTGGTTGGGACGATAAACCTATACCATTTCACTATTTTTCAGAGTAGTTAGGGAAGGTTGTGATCTGATAGTGATTGTTAAGGAAAGTCTTCTTTTTTATAGCGCTGGTGGAGTGATGAAACCACGTAACCCTCAATTTTTTCGAAATTCGTTTTTTTGGCTTAATATCTTCTCCCAGTTCTTCTTCACAATGTGTCAAAAGCACTAGGTTAAATTAGTAAGAGAAAGTATGAAAACAAAATAATTTTTTAAAAACCTCGTATGTTTGCCCCCATGATATCCTGGCGTGATGAAACCTCGCAACCCTCACCCGGTGCGCCGATCTGCTTTTGCGTGGTTTCATCACTCCCGGTTTGAGAGAGTGGCGTGCTTATACGAGGATCTGGATAAGCCTTCTTTATGAATTAGCTTAATTGGAGCGCTCATAACTGACATTGTCTGGAGCATTTAATGTATCTGACGGAATAAAGAAATATTTCACTCTTTCATTCATCCATACATTCATTCATTCTTTTATTCATTCACTTTATTTTAGTCAGTTCAGAAATTCAAATATGGTCATAAGTGAAGTACTTACATTGTGTAAATATATTAAAAATCCATTCATAAGGATGACTAACGAGCTGGTAATCAAGATGTTCTCATCGAGCACAAACGTAGTTAACATTTAAGTTAAGGCAACAGTCACACCTTGAAATGACAGGTGACGGTAGTCCTTACTGAGACTAGGTGACAGATCTATGCACTCTCCAGATGTCAACAGGCCATTCTGTTTATCAAAGAGAGGGTATGGTTTTGCATTTCTTCAGGCTATTTTTAGTTTTAGTACAGGTTTTACGGCGCTCGCAACTGCATAAGGCCATACGAGCGCCAAGGGTTGAATGTCAACAGAAAGTCCTTACAGGGAATCAGACTTACTCTGCTCACCTCTCTAGCTTCAGCAGCAAAGAGTCTGCTTCGACTACATGTATCAAGTCACCACGAAAATAGTGGGTCACAAGAGTGTGACAATTATACAAAAGAAATAGAGGAAAATGACGATAGTAAGGATTAGGACAGAAAAAGCAGCAGTTCTCTGTTGTAGTTCAGGCACAGTTATGAGCATGACATTGTTAGATGAGCCCATTTACAATTCTACTGTGCACTAGAACAAAAAATGTCCCCCCCACCCATTTGGGAATGGCCTAAAGACACTTCAGTCGGTGGCACTGCCCCGGATGAGTCTCAGACTATGAATCCGCTGTGTAGTCGAATCCTCTAGTTGTGGTTGAGACCGAACAGTACTGAACTTTAACGGGGTCTTGATGACTCTAAAGTCTTTAGAGGACATTGTGACAAATTTGTGCCTCAACAACACAAGTAATAGGGACATTTCCGAATCTGTGTTGATTATCTCTTTCTAACTGTGCTCATCATCTAGATCTTTATACCCTACAAGGGCTGATTTGGAAACCACTGAGCAGACCACGTTCCATGAATTGACCCCGCCCACCATGTCGCAGTCCTTTCCAGGGCTGTCTCTGATATGTGGAGATAAGGAAGTATCAGCATCATCCCAGATTGAGTCTGCACCAACACCGGTGTCGCCTGGAATCATACCCCAAACCATACTGACGTTTCACTAGGCAGCTGTAAGTCAGATGCTAAATTATTACCTTCGAGGTCACAGCAACACGATTTGTAGACCATATTCAGGCACCTTAGCCACTTTTCCTGGAGCCTGATCCCGAGACACAGCTTATTTGTGATGCCAGCATAAATGATTCTCCACAGAGGAAAAGAAAGGGTTTTCAGGAGTGGCAACAAATAAGTGAAAGGCCATCCGTGGATCAGGACAGGATCAGAATACATAAAGGTTCAATGAAAAGACCAACTAAGTTATTGAAACCAAACTGTGATTGCAAGAGCTGGACTCTGAAATGTAAAGGGCTCTCTGAAGTTGATAGACATTCTAATTTTGATTTAGTGTGGACCCTTTCATGTGACGACTGGTGGACCTCAGAGGAGGTATTCAGAGACTAACCAGAGAGGGAATATCTTCAATAAACACGTTTAAAAGGTGGCCATAAGGTGTCAGTGTGTTAAAAGATGTTCCTGAATTGAACTGGGTTGAATGAATGATTTGTAAGAAACATTTAGAACCAATAATTATCAAAGCAACTCAGATATCTACACAATATATGCACAATTCTACCAAGACCACAGGAGGCGGCCTCTCAACAGACCCGGCCTCGATGAAGCATTCAAGCAGAATAACCTGTCGCTATTCCTGTCAAAGATAGATATGTGCGACCTTTGCATCAGTCGTGAAGTTGACAATATGCTGGAGGATCTTTGGAATGCTAACATTCTAGAAAAGGAAGCAGCGCGCAAAGAAAAGGGACGAGATAAATCTGAAGCCATCAAATCTCTCGCCAGTAATGAACCTAAAACGGCCGTACTTTCAATGGATCTTCAGCATCAGTCTTACATTACAAAACAAAACTCGCTGTTCATAACTTTACGTTATTGGATGCTGCAACACGTCAGACTACTTTTTTACGTGTGTCATGAAGCAGAAGGGGGACTTATGGCAAATGAGTTAGCTTCATGTCTATTTGATTTCCTGAAGGAAAAGCTGGACTTCCAGAAAACCATTATCGACAGAGACAACTGAGGTTACCAATACAGAAATGCCACACTAGCCAATGTTTCTCTAAGCCTTTTTTCAACAACCCATGAAAGCACAATTGAACAGAAACATTTTATCAAATGACACACATAAATGGAAATTAACAGTGTAAACTCAACTATTAAGAGATCGCTTCGAAAAACACGCATCGAGGTCCTCCAAGACTACCTCCATTTCTTCATGATGGCAAGAGCAAAACAAGAAACTTATCAAAACAAATATTTGGATTACACATTCTTCAAGGAATATTCTAAGATTTTAAGTGTGGAAGCTACGACAAGTCTATAAGACTAGGTAGAAAAATGGATAATCCTGTTGTCAGGTGTTTGAAGTACATCCCAGACATGAACACCCGGTTCAAGATGCACCTGAAGGATGAATGGACTGCCGTTCTGAAGGCTGGACACAGAAACATTAGGTCCATCCTACCTTACCACTCTACACAATACGTTTAAGTTCCAACACTTCATGTACAATCACCTACAGGTGCTTAAATCTGTTATTGCCAATATGCATCGTCACTTCATGACAATTTATACCATTAACATTAATGGTTGTTCATTATGATTCAACATCTCTTATGAAAACCATCTGTAGTCCAAACAGAGACCATATTGCAGAGATTTATTATTTTTTTGTGCTTTTTTTAGTAAAACTGAAAGTATCCAGATCTAATCTTGGCAAATTATAGTGAAACAAATTGCAGTAATTAGAATCCGTTTGAGGATTGAAACATAAATTCTGCAGGTAACACACATTTATTTGACTTCAGTTGGCCGGGAATCGAACTCCAAACCAATTGGTTTTGAATAAACCTCTTTATCACATTGTGGCATTTCAGACAACAGACGCATACTGCAACCAAAATGAGCAGCGAGAAAACTCGCAACCCTCAAACTCTGTCCTGATGAAACCTCGCAACC
>NW_004797857.1:479741-482909 GCF_000002075.1 Aplysia californica | reverse complement strand
TATCATATATCCTAGATATTTAAACTGTTGGACTTGTTTGATCTTTTCACCTTTGCTACTGAGATTACAACTAGGGTTTGCTGCTTTTTGGATATTACCATGCATTCTAAGAAAGGCTACTCGATAAAATTTCCTCCCAAACGGATATCGAATTCAGGTATCTCCGAAGCACCAAAATGCTAAACCACAGACGCCAGTAGGGAACACAGTCCCATTTGACAAATGAAAAGCAAAAACAAGACAAAGAAAAAACAGCAGCAGCAGCAGCAACAACACAACAACGTCCTCTTAGACATCTAGGAATATCATTTCATCGGGATAGCTGGTGTAAGGATGGGGGAAGGGGGAGATTTGTTTTTTCTTTCTTTCTTTTTTTTTTGAGAAGGTGGGGGTGAGGGTATTTCTAGGTTAAATCGTAACTGGTCAATGGCAAACGTTTCAGAGGAAATATACGTTGTCAGTAGTATTAGGACTTCAGGTAAAAAAATAACATTCCCAACAAAATTATATAAAGACTTAAGTTGATATTCAGTGGGAGTCCAACTCGTATGTGGCATAGCAGTTAGGCTCTCAGACTCGCAACCGTAAGGTCGTGGGTTCAAAACGTAAGGCCTTGGGTTCAAATCCCGTCAGGGACCCGACGTTGTGTGCTTGCGAAAGGCACTTTCCATGAATTTTCTTCACTTTACCCAGGTGGGAATGGGTACCCAGCAATACACAGTGAAAGATCTTTTCAGTTTATTAGTGTTTGAGCCCTTAATCAGCTGATTTCACAGCATGCTTCCCTGGAAGCTGAATGTGTTTCTGATTCTGACAGTTTAAAGGTCTGCTGGGGTATTAACGTTATAGTTTAAAGCGCATAGAGCGTGCTGTCGAGCGGGGATGTGCGCTATATAAGTGCTATTTATTTATTATTATTCAAAACAGCGGACGAAGTGTAAAGGCAATTAGGCTCTTTGCCATAGTTCGCAGATGGTGTCAGTTCGATTCCAGTTAGAAGAAGTTTTTTATTTATTTTTTTATTGAACTTCTTCGTCTTCTGACCTCTGCCATACTGTAGCATACTTACCTGTTCGCCGAAGCAACTTGCCTCAAAAACGACCTGCATTATGGGGACGAGTGTATGTGTGTGTGTGTGTGTGTGTGTGTGTGTGTGTGTGTGTGTGTGAGTGTGTGTGTTTGTGTGTGTTTGTGTGTGTGTGTATGTGTGTGTGCGGCCGTGTACGTTTGTGTGTATGTGTGTGTATGTGTATGTGTTTGTAAGTGTGTGTGTATGTATGTGTGTATGTGTAGGCGCTCACGTGTGTTTGTGTGTGTGTGTGTGTGTGTGTGTGTGTGTGTGTGTGTGTGTGTGTGTGTGTGTGTGTGTGTGTGTGTGTGTCTGTGTGTTCTATGTTGTGTTTCAGCATCCAGTTGATCAAGAGAAGAATCTACCCGAGAACAAGACATGAAACGAAAAGAAAACATATAGACTGGGTTTGGACTTCTTACTTTAAAAGTCTCTCTCTGTACTGGAACTGTTGGTAGCCTAACGCAGAAACGGTAATGGGGTAATTTGGCAAAGTACTTATACTAATGGAATGTTTGTAATGCATGAGAGGGAAGTTGTTGAGTGCTGAAGGGGAAGATGAGGGGGGGGGGGGGGATTTGGACGAGCACGAGTAGTTGTTTTTTAATTAAACAAAAAGACCCGTTTCTTTTCTTTTTTCCCCTTTTTTTTTTACTTTCTTTGTGTGTGCGTGAAAGTGCACGCGCGAGCGCGTGGATGTGTGTATGTGTGTGTGTGTATGTGTATGTGTGTGTGTGTGTGTTTGTGTGTGTGTGTGTGTGTGTGTATGTGTATGTGTGTGTGTTTGTGTGTGTGTGTGTGTGTGTGTGTATGTGTATGTGTGTGTGTGTGTGTTTGTGTGTGTGTGTGTGTGTGTGTGTGTGTTTGTGTGCGCGCGCGTGTGTGTGTTTGAGCATGTGTTTGTTTGTTGCTGTGTGCGTATGTTTGTTGTTGTTGTTGTTGTTGTTGTTGTTGTTGTTGTTGTTGTTGTTGCGTGTGTGTGTGTGTGTGTTCGTATTTCTTCTTTTTGTTATTGCGCATTTAAATATTTCAACTATCAGTTTTCTCTCCTCCATCCCCCCCGCCCCGGCCCTTTTTCCTTTCCTTTCTTTTTTGGGTCGTTCGCAGCAAGTCACGTGACCCAGTTAACGCCGAAGCTGTCCCAGCATGGCATGCGGATGGTGACATACTCAACCAGTGACGTCACCGATATGGCTGTCATGAGCAGTTACCTTGAGGTGATCTCCGATCAGACGGCCTCCAGTATTTCCCTGGTGCTCAGCGCAGACGTGAACGCGACCAAAGGCGTGCTGGAGAGTGTGAGTCTGACAATCATTATGTTTTTGTTTGGTTTGGTTTTGGTTTTGGTTTTAGTTTTAGTGGTTGTTGTTTGTATTTTTCTATTTTTAAAAACAATTGGGGGGTAAGTGTTTTACGGCGATCGCAACTGCATGAGCGCGCAAGACTCATTAAACATTACTTTTTAGTTTGGTAGGAATTTAAAATTTTACTCGGGTGGCAGCCGAAGCCTACTCATATCGATTTCAGGACCACCAAGAGATCTTTATCGTGTGCAACTTGCACAAGCAAGGGACCTCCGAGATTTTTCGCTCTTGTTCGAGAAGGCTATTTTTTAGATCTTTCCTACCATAAGATGACGGGTGTGGCTGAAAGACAGCAGTAAGGAAATTGGAGCAAAGAGCAGCAGAAAAGCTGCAAAAAGAGTCAGGAGCTCAGAGGACGGGCAAAGGGGAGGGGGGGGGGCAGAAAGTGGAGACGAAAGCAGACAACAGAACATGGTTAGAGAGCAGGAAAAGAGGTGAAAGGAGAGCATTTTTAGAGAAGAAAATGTTTCGTCTGTGTCAGGTTTCGAACCCAGGACCTATTGAATGAGAGGCTAATACCACGAGAGCCCTTAACTTGAAAGAAAAAAAGAGCAATTGCCACTGTTTGTCTTTTTGAATAAAATCGAATAAAAAAGTTAATAATTATAATAATAATAATGATAATGATAATAATAATAATAATAATAATAATAATAATAATAATAATAATAATAATTATTATCATATTACAATTATAATAATAATAATAATAATAATAAATTACTACTATCTAGC
>NW_004797857.1:475616-476927 GCF_000002075.1 Aplysia californica | reverse complement strand
GTCTCATGTGTAGCTTGCACTTGTCGTTATTGATAGATTTTTAATACAAGTTTATCTGTCATTCTACTTGGCACCCACCTAGTGGCACCCTTTCATCATGAAGAGCGAGTCAAACAACAGGACGGAGTATACCGGCTTCTCCCTTGATCTTCTCTGGGAACTGTCTCAAAGGCTCAACTTCACGTAAGTTTGTGCATATCATTGTTATTGTTATTGTTACATTCTTATTGCCATTGCTATTGTCATTGTCATTGTTAATGTTAGTGTTGTTGTAATTGTTCTTGTTATTGTTAGATCATGTGTGAGGCATTGTAGTGAAATCAGGCCTTCGTCAAAAGAATGAAATACGAGAAACCTGCATTTTTAGGCCCGTTTGGAAATTTTTGGCGCATTTTTGTTTTTTGGCGCAACATCTTGTACGTCCATTCAAAAACACTTTTATGGGTGGATTTTATGGAGAAACGTAGATTAAAGGCACAACAAATTTAAAGTTGCAGTTTCCAAGGACTCTTAAGCTATGGAGTCACCAAACTTTGACTGCGATTTTCTCGCTCATTTTAACTCTGAAACCATGCGACCCCCACCTCCTTCAATTGCAAATATCTCGACTTCTGTTCAAGATAGATTAAATGGATAATCTTTTCATCGAGAGCAAGGCAAATAAACAACCTTCATGGTGATAACAATAACTCCATATGCTCAAAAATTGACGAGCGCCTGATTCCTCTATGTCTTGACACATTTAGTAGGTGAGCTGCTTCGAGCCTTCCTGTCAGGACCAATCTGGACTGTCAGGAGGGATAGAATGTCTCAGCAGACTGACGGAGATACATACTTGATGAAATGGGTGGTTGGCAGGTGCTTTGGTGTGGTTTGCTCCTTCTTTCCTGTCGAATATCTATAGTCCTTATTTATCCTCCTTCTTTGTTTTGTATGTCCCTCTCTTGGGATACCTCTACTAATATTCGGCACCTATTTGATCTAATTGTGTTGTAATTTCCTTAAAACACTAACTAAAGTGAAAAAAAACTTCGATTTTTCAAAACCCCCCCCCCTCCCCAACCCCTAAATTGTAATTGAATTCGTGACTCATACGTACAACGGCGAACTGCTACTCAACAGACGCCAATTATACTTCCTCAACTCTTGTTTGATACCAGGAAACATTTCCCTCTTTTAACCGCCTTAGGTACAGTCTGAAGGAACCAGCAGACAAAGGGTGGGGAGCCCTGAGGCCAGATGGAAAGTGGACAGGAATCGTCGGCATGCTGCAGACATATGTAAGTAATCACTCTGCTGGTGAAGGGGGAA
>NW_004797857.1:469760-473810 GCF_000002075.1 Aplysia californica | reverse complement strand
GGAGTATTTTGGTTCTTTTTTTCTTGTGAAATGGGCCCGTTCAGCATATTTTATATCATAGTGAAAATTATATTATCATAATTTTGAGATATATTCTTTCACTTTCACGTTGCCTGGAAGGTCCTGTACTGTATCGGGGGAGCCTTGGGACTCGGGACCCTGATGTACGCCGCCATTGGTATTGTGTCACCCCTTACGGTCCGGAAGCGGAAGAGCAATTACGTCATAGGCGTGTTGTCTGAGGTCGAACATGGGGCCCAAGTACTGGCAGCCTCCTTGGTACACCAGGGTACGTTGAACACGATCAAATTAATTGGTAGGGAAATTCTATTCTGAGTACACCTGGGCACAGATAACACACAGGCGGTTGGAGGGCGCTACTGGTAGGTCCTGCATCTTTATTTTCTCTCTTTTGCTTCTGTCTGTCTGTCTGTCTGTCTGTCTGTCTGTCTGTCTGTCTGTCTGTCTGTCTGTCTGTCTGTCTGTCTGTCTTGTCAGTCTGCCTATCTACCTTATTTTTTCTCAGCAATACATGGCCAGTCTTAGGTCGATGTGCTTCTCCTTTAGTAATAAATATTAACAGCAACCACATAAACCACACTCCTTTTTTTCTTCTCCATCGCGCTGCATGCCGCATATTCCTGGCCGTATAATGAATAAATGAATATTTAAATTGGTAAACAAGCAAACAAGCAAGTAAACAAACAAACCAACAAACAAATGAAAACAGATAAATTAATTAATTAATACATTAATACATTAATAAATACATAAATAAACAAATAGATAAATGAATGAATGAATGAATGAATGAATGAATGAATGAATGAATAAATAAAAATAAACACATATACTTCTTTGAATGAATGAATGAATGAATGAATGAATGAATGAATGAATGAATGAATGAATGAATGAATTAATTAATTAATTAATTAATTAGATCTAGAACAACCAGAAAGAACACCTTCCTATTTCTCCAGCTCAGTGGACAACTCCAGCAATCGCCACCCGCCGTATTTTCCTGGCCTTCTGGTGGATCTTCTGCATTGCCCTGGCGGCCACGTACCGTGGGAACCTCACGGCCTTTCTGCTGGTTTACAAAGACGTGGTCCCATTCAACACTCTGCAAGAACTGGCCAATCAGAACGTCTACAAGTGGGGCGTCATCGGCTCCACTGTTGTAGAGGGTTTGCTTTACGTGAGTCCATATTATTATTACTATTATTATTATTGTTGTTATTTTTATCATTATTATTTTATTTATTTTTTATTATTATCATTATTATTGTTATTATTATTATCATGTTTGAGAGATTGCCTTTTTTATTGCATGTGTGTTGTTTTTTAACGCAAGAACAGCTCTACAGATATAATACCATTCAATGTAGACCCATTTTTACACAATTTAGATTATAATTTACATGTAGGGGGGATACAAAATCCCAGGCCGTGAATTTTTTTTAAAGATTGAGATACTTGATAAAAGAATTTCCCCACTCGGGAATATCGGAACTGAACGGGGTTCTCCTGCGTGCGAGGGCGAGGCGCCTAACTGCAACACCAAAGTCGCCAGTGTATGATTGTCCCTGTTTGTTTGTCTGTACGTATGCAAGTCTGTGTCTGCCTCAGATATGTAGACTTTCTGTTCTTATGGTCAGTCTGTGACAGGCTCAGTTCTGCAAAGAAATGGGTAGTTAAGCCATAGTTGGTATCTTGAGTGTAATGGTTAGTCTTTCAGCAGTTGCACCCAAAATACTTGAGTTCGATTCCTGCATGGATGGGGATGATATTTTGTGGAGTATCTTTGTCTTTGCACAGGGACATTTTACCCCATTTGGCATGTGTTGGCTCCAGGGGCGAAGGCTGACTTGTTAGACAGGGTAATCAAAGTGAAACGGGACCAGATATGGCCTGGAGATATTATTATCACACAAGAATTTCACTCAATGCGGCGACTCTGAGTTGTGAATTGTGAATGAAAACAAATCCGGAATTCATATTGTGTGATGTATGTTCAACCGCCAAAATAGTCGGGAAAGTATCTTATTAAATATTAATTCCAACTAAAATTAAATTTAACTGTAGATGTGATTACACAAACACAAAGCAAAGAAGCAGAGATGTCAGTACTAGATCTTTATGTTATAGATCTACCCGTGAGTCTAACTATTTGGTAGAACGTGACAATTATCCTTTTTTTATATTTCACATTTGGCTGTTTTTGTCTAGCCTTTTGCGGCCAGGAGTCGGTGTCATAATCGGGGTCATGATCTGATTATAGGACGGTAAAAAGTCGAGGAAAAAAGGCAAGCACCTGCAGCAGTCAAGAGATTGTTAGGAGTTAGTTCCCCTCACATTTGTGAGGTAGACTCGACCAGTGTAATAGTTAGCTTACATAATCAGAGTTTGCGACTGCTTATAACTTTGGGCCCAAAGGGGTGAACAGGGTATTTATGGCAATGAAACAGTCGTGACTGCTATGGACCTGTTCCCTTCAACTCTATTGGTAGACTCTTCCAGTTTCACTGCTTACTTAATCAAAGCTTGTGACTGCTTATGGAGTGGCCCGAGAAGGGTTAGCAGGCTATTTCTGTGGCAGTGAAACCCTTTTGAATGTTAGGCATACTGTTCATTGTTGATTATGAACGTCTTTTTACATTTAATTTATGAGGTTTGCGTTTATAGGTGAATTTGACAGCGACAATGTTTCAAAATTAGGAAGGGGAGCAGTGATTATTTGATTATATAGACGCTTCGCCCCTGTTTGGTTCAACTATGCGGGGGCAATTCAGACAGCCTCCTAAACGATTAAGTTTTGTCGAGGGGGGCGTAGAATATTTTCAGTCAGTCGCAGTTAGGATGCCTTATAGCTATTGATTGAGCGGTTGTTGAATATTTGCTATGAACTTAACTTAGCCATCAGGTGTGCTGAATTCTCTGTTTCAGCACGTCTATTTGTGTCGTTAGGTGTCCCCACTCTCTCACCCCCTCCTTCCTCCTCTCTCTCTCTCTTTCTCTCTCTCTCTCTCTCTCTCTCTCATTGCCTGCCTGCCTGCCTGCCTGCCTGCCTGCCTGCCTGCCTGCCTGCCTGTCTGCCTGTCTGTCTGCCTGCCTGTCTATCTCTTTTTCTTTCACCCACCTTCCCCTTTCATCATATTATTATTGTATCCTTACTGACTTGTTTCGTTATCTCTTTTGTCCTTCGTTCAGTCACGGTTCTTTTCAGGTTGGGAGTGGGGTCATCTTTATTTTCTTCTTCTTTTTTTCAAGCTGTTCCATTTGGGGGAAAAGCTGAAGGACTTTTTTAGGGGGGGGGGGTTAATTTAATTTTTTTTCAATTGAGTGAGCGCTTTACTTTTCCCCCGCACAGACGTCTCAACGGGAGGACTTCCGGAAGTTGGGAGACGGCCTTAAAAAGTTCAAGGCTATTGACCCGGAAGTTGTCAGCCTTGACTCGGAAGTCCATCGCAGAAAGATCAACCGTGGTCAGTACGCATACATCAGCGACATGGTCCCCATGGAGATTTGGGTGGCAGAAGACTGCGACTTGCGTTTCCTGAAAGAGACAGTGATGCCCCTGCCTTTTGTTGTTGGCCTTCATAACAACTCGGTATACGTGCAAACCTTCAACGGGATGTGAGTTCGTTTGATATTCATTCATTCATTCATTCATTCATTCAGTAATTCATTCATTCTTTCATTCATTCATTCATTCATTCATTCATTCATTCATTCATTCATTCATTCATCCTAAGTTAAAAAATGGTTTCGGTGTTGGAGTTGATGCCTTTCTGTTTTGTCTTACAGATTTCATAAATGAGTTCTGTCATAGATCTTTAGTCTGACTGAGAGGCATGGTTCAGATATATTATACTGCTACAGTCAAAGCCAAAAAAGAAATAAATTGTACAAGACACTCTACTAAATTTCAGATACCATGTCATATTCTCAGTGATGCATTTTGGGTTCGGAGCTTGTGTCGAAATACTTAAGTACGCAAGCATGCACACACACACACACACACACACACACACACACACACACACA
>NW_004797857.1:460295-469059 GCF_000002075.1 Aplysia californica | reverse complement strand
GGAGAGAGAGAGAGAGAGAGAGAGAGAGAGAGAAAGAGAGAGAGAGAGAGAGAGAGAGAGAGAGAGAGAAGAGGGAGAGGGATACATAACAAAACGAAAAGACGAACACAATGTATGCTTGCACTAAACAAACACTCACCCATTCCCTCAGATGCACTCTATAGGCTCTATTTCTATATTCGTTTCTATAATGCCATAATACCGATATCTCATTGTCGTATTATCCATATCAAATACATGTATTATTATTATTATTATTATTATTATTATTATTATTATTATTATTATTATCTTTCCTAGACTCTTGGAGATAGAACAGGCCGGTCTGTACCAGATGTGGAAAAAGAAATGGTGGCCTTCTGGTGGTCAATGCATTACAGGCACACAACATGGAACCAAAGTTGTCTCCCTCCTCCAATCTCAATCCGCATTTTATGTTCTTCTTATTGGGCTCGTTACATCGATTTTACTTCTCCTCCTCGAGACTTGCTGGAACCGGAAATGTGCGGCACTGGATTTGGATAACTCATCCCAAAAGAACAATTCGGATAACTCGCAAGGAGAATCCAATCCGGATGATTTATACGAGAAGAAAACAGATCTGGATACATTAAGTTCGACACTCAAACTCAAAGGATCTAAGCCGACACAGAGTCACGGTGGATTTGATTGGACAAAAGATGCAAAATGGTCGAATTACGTCACTCAATTCTTGACGGAAGATGTCGCCACGTTCAGCAGACGAGAGTGGCCGACGGCTGACATGTGGGACACAGAACGTGCGGACGAGAGAAGCTACGAGGGCTGGAGGACACTAGACACTGGCCTGTGAGGGTCACAGGCACTCTAAAAGTGATAGTTTTTAGTCAGTTAAGTGTTTTATCCACTCCTACTTATCCCCCCCCCCCCCAAATCACTAGAAAACAAGAATTAAAAAAACAAACAAACAAAAACAAACAAAAGTTCCCCACTTATAAACCTAAAATACACAACAAAAAACAAACAAAATGAAAACTTACACATACACACACATACGCGCACACGCACACGCACACTCACACACACACGCGCGCACGAACACACACACACACACACACACACACACACACACACACACACACACACACACAATTATATTTTCGGTTAGCAATTAAAATGTACCAAGTAGAGAATACAAAAATTTTCAAGAGATTTTTTAAAAATGATCCATTCTTTTAACATAGTACATATATTATAAACTTTGTTATTGTTTTCATCAACAGTAAGAATTTGAATTTCAACAAAATATTTCTTAGCACATGCAGCCGATGCCACAGATTAAAAAACTGCAATAAAAATTGTTTTTTCCAAATTTCGGGTTTAGTTCGAGACATTTAAGCACCTCGGCGATTCTACATAAATACACAGGGTGATCCCACAATAAACCGTACAACTTTTTTTTGTAGATATCTTGCACAACATTTGAACTAGAATGTTGTAATTTGGAACAGATATAATTTATTTAAAAGGAATTTGAAAATTTG
This sequence comes from Aplysia californica, assembly GCF_000002075.1. Lineage (NCBI taxonomy): Eukaryota > Metazoa > Mollusca > Gastropoda > Aplysiida > Aplysiidae > Aplysia > Aplysia californica. The sequence continues at coordinate 467,536 of NW_004797857.1, read as the reverse complement.
AAACGCTTAACTTCAGTGCGGAGGAAAATATTAACAAAAAAGTTAAACAGTTGGGGGGTTTTTCGGATCACCTTGTATTATAAAGCAACAACAAAAACCAACCAAACAAAACAAAAACATCAAACCCATCTTCTTTTCCCAATGACCTTCGTCGAGATCTGTCCATTCCTAATTACCACATCAGTCGTTTTGTGTCATCTGTGACTAATAATTTTGTCCTTTTATAAAATACCCCCCCCCCCCCAAACCACCACCACCATTAACACGTGTTCTGCATACCACATCTTTAGCCTCAAGGACGGTCTCTACTAATTAAGTGCTGCACCAGTAACTTTCTGACCCACATAATGTTAACGTTTAGCTTCTATAGTGTATACCTTTATGGAATATTTCAGTTTGTTACGATTAATTATCTATGCGACTCGCATAAAGACAGCATAAAGACGTAGCTTCTATAGTCTAGGGGTTACGCTGTCGGACTCGTAATCGTAAGCTTGCGAGTTCGAAGGTTCGAGCCTCATGCAAACGTTGTGTCCTTGGGAAAGAAACTTTACTGACTACTACATGAATTTTCATCACTTCGCCCAGATGTGACCAGGTCGGGTCTGGTCAGTATGTTAGTGTTTTATCGCCTGTAGAATAGCAGCTTGCACTGTATTCTTCCCATGAAGTTGATATTGTTTCAGAATGCTGTAATGAAGGTCTGCTGGGATAATAATATATGTACATGGTAGATTGTACAGCGCAAAGACCTTGTTGTTCAGCGGGGGATTTGCGCTAAACAATATGCTTTCAGATATTATTTTGAAAAGAGTATCCAAGTCCAACGAATAATCGCCGATGTCGCAGATCTGGTACTTGATGATGATGATATTTTGTATTTTTATGGAATATCTCAGATTGTTATTATAAATAAAATACTTTAATAAATATTGTCATGACTGTTTAGAAATACGTTGGGCGCCTTTTCGTTAGTTCTTTCCGTTTCTTGCACTGACAAACTATAGTTTCTTTTTTATCTTCTGAGAGAGTGAAACATGAATTTCAGCATGTTTTTTATGTCTAACTCATCAAATACGTATCCGATTCAAACAAAACCAATGCATGGCGAACAGCTTTTACTATATTATTATTAGATCTGCACTTCATTGTATTTCTTTGATTGCTGAGTTATAGGCCCCGACTCTTGTGTAGGAATACGGCATTTGGCTATATATGAAAGATTTCCACTAAAGCCCTTCAGGTGGATGAAAAGAGCACACTTAATAGAAGTTAGAAATGGACGGTGGTTGGTTTTTTCTTCTTTCTTTTTTAGAATATCGAGGATTTGCCTAATTTCTCGAAAAAATTGAGAACGACATCCGACTCATTTTGTGATGCTGGTACAGTTGTAGTTGTATTCTCTTGTAAAACGGCATATGAGAGCAAGGTTGAAAATGGAATGTGATCTTAAATGAATATCAGCTTAATTCCTTTTGATTTCCTTTCTATTTCCAAAAGTTACGTTCAAATTTGAGTAAAGCTTCTGTATGCCGTAAAATATGGTATGGTATGGTATGGTATGATATGGAATGGTATTTTACGGTGTATGGTAAGGAACGGTATGGTGTAAAAATAGAGGTTTTGTCTGATTTCTCGAAACAGCCGAGAGCGACATCCGGCTCATTTTCTTATGTTGCTACGCATGGTCTACAGATCGAACCTGCGCTTCTCCTCTAATACGGGGTATGCAGTATGGCTGGATCGGGCCGGGTCGGTCGCCCGACTCTGTCGCCTGAAACTGAAAACAAACGCGTTTGTTTTTTAGGCAACCGATCTGCCAATCCTATCCCTAGTGGGCACCTCGTTTTAGACTTACTTGCGTGATGTGGTGTGGTGTGGTGTGGTGTAGTGTAGTGAAATGGCGAGAGCTGGTTGTCAGATGCAGTGGTGCCCCCACGGTTGCCCCAACCACTGGATAGAAGAAGAAGAAGAAGAAGAAGAAGAAGAAGAAGAAGAAGAAGAAGAAGAAGGAGAAGGAGAAGAAGAAGAAGAAGAAGAAGAAGAAAATGTGGTGTGGTGAGATGTGGTGCAGGGTAGTGTAGTGCAGTTTGATGCATTGTTGTGGTGAGGTGTGGTGTGGTGCGGTAACGTAAAGTAAGGCAAGGTTTAGTATGGTCTCTCTCTCTCTCTCTCTCTCTCTCTCTCTCTCTCTCTCTCTCTCTCTCTCTCTCTTTTCTCTCTCAGTCTCTCTCCGTCTCTCTCTCTTTCTCTCTGTCTCTCTCTCTCTCTCTCTCTCTCTCTCTCTCTCTCTCTCTCCCTCTCTCTCTCTCTGTCTCTCTCTCTCTCTCTGTCTCTCTCTCTGTCTCTCTCTCTCTCTTATAATAGTACTAGAGGTCGCAACTGTGACGTCACCCAGGTAAATTCACTATGGCTGTGCGGGCCTACTCAGCTCCCTTTGTCACCTATTTTGAAAGATTAGAAACAGGCCTAGGTCTTCATAGACCTTGAAGCTCAGTTCAGTTTTATTTATTTGAGTTGTCTTTTAGTTTGCTGTTGTTGTTTATAGCATACACGCATACACAATTGTGGGAAACATATGCACTTAAATGAGGGCTACAAATGAACAGAGAGATATAATGAGGTATTGTTTGTTCTTCCTGGGGGGGGGAGGGGCGAGGGAGACGAAGTGAGTAATTGAATTTGTTAAGAAAAAGGACAACTTATTTCCTACTTACAAAATGGATTGCTTTTATGTCATGTTGTCTACACTCTCCTTCTACTGATGCAAAGTCTAGATGTTCAAAGAGAATGAAGGGGGTTAAGACTGGGTTCATTATTTGATATATTATTTCGTTATTGTCTCAAAATGAGGGGTTAATTGTAGGCTGGGATCAGTAAATCACTCATTGTGTGGAACATGTGCGAACACTCAAAGAGCGTTGTTTAATATCGGGCACAAATAATTATACACTGACTTTTTAAAATGCAACACTTAGATAAATAGCCGGTATATCTTAAACATTTACAATATTTTCTAAAATTGGCGTTGATTGGCTATGGTATTTGGCTGGAAAACTCCCAATCTTCCTTTAACCCCTGCTGCTACTGCTACACGACATTTTGTTTGGCATCGGATCCGCATGTGTGACAGAATGTTAACACCGGTCTTACTGGTGGGTAGTTACGTCCTCTTGTCTACTTAATATATTTCTCTCATCTCAACAACATCGACAGTAGTTCTTTTCTGTTCAACCAGCCTTGAAGGTATGCTAAAGTTACAGCTGAAGCTTCCAGCAGTTTCTCAGTCACATTCCTGATTCTGTAGGGCCGATATGAGCACCTAATTGTGGTGCTAAATATAGTCATATTATTTGAGCGACGCATAGCAAAAGATTTCAATAAAATTATGTTTTTATTTCAGCAAGTGATCGTCAAGTCCATCTCATTAATTTTTTTCTGAACTTTACTCACCCATAACATGGTCTCAGGGTGAAAAAGGCCTAGTTTGCACTATTTGGAGATTATCTGGCTCCTTTAAAGGTTAACAATCACGAAAATCCATATGAGTACATAGGCAAATCATATGAAAAAGAAATCAAAATTAAAAGACTTCGAAGAGTATCATCAACCCGTGATTGAAAAATGTAGCTAATGGCGCACGCCCCTAAAATTTGACACTCGTGACGTCGCAGGTAAGACCTCTAGTTCTATTTATAACCTCTTGAAGACATATTATTATTATGACGCGGAAACGGGAAAAAAATCCGCTCCCTTCCGAGGGTTTTACACTTTAAGACGGAAAACGTTTTGCCCGTCCAGTCCCGATTTGAAACAAAACTCGCAAGTTTGGTTCCGTCCGCTGGTCTAAGCTTGTCGCTATGCTACCGGGCGAGGAAGGAGAGTAAGGCCGCAACCATATTAACGCCAGACACGGACGGTCAGACCAGACCGTCTTTGGGAACAAAAGAATGCGCACCGGCTCTTTAGTAATGGAAGGTAACAAAAAACGGTTTGGGCTACCATACTGACGCCCGACGTCCTGTGTCGTCCCAGGTCAGACCGTCTCCGATAAAACATTCTTCTATGGAAGATGTTCCGTTGGGCGAGATGGGAGGTAATCGAGGAGTTTAGAACTAATGGAGCCTCCTCTCTCTCTTCGCGGCGCCACGAGCAGTACGCCGCGATGGGGATCAAATATGGCCGCCGACTGTGGGCTAAATCACGAACTGTGGCGTTTCTTTTTATAGAATCTTATTGGGCTGGGCCACGTTGTGGTGGTGGGCGGGGTGGGGGAATGCATGCAAGGAAGAGGGGATGGGGCTGGGATGAAAGAAGAGGGTCGGGCCTTGGGAAGGGACGAAGGAGAATGGGAAAATTTAAATAAGAGAGTGAGAGAGAGAGAGAGAGAGAGAGAGAGAGAGAAAGAGAGAGAGAGAGAGAGAGAGAGAGAGAGAGAGAGAGACAGACAGACAGACAGACAGACAGACAGACAGACAGACAGACAGACAGACAGAGAGAGAGAGAGAGAGAGAGAGAGAGAGAGATTGTGATCAACTGACGGGCTGACGGATAATGACTGGGAGAAAAAAAATTCTGTGTGTGATACGGACTGTTCAATTCTTTAAGAGTTTTATGTTATAATCTAGTTTAAAAATCAAAAAGATGTGCAAAATAAGAAAAAAAAACTTGTCCGAGTAACATAAAATTATCAAACATACCCTTTCAAGATGCTAAAATATTTAATTATAAGAAAAAGATTTTTAAAAATACTTTTAAACTGAATTTAAGATATGATTGCATGATTCTAGGCGTGCGCCATAACTAACTTTATGTGTAAGGAATAGCGAACACAACAGTGGGTCGATGCCAGCTTTATCTGATTGCTAACCGTATCTCTTGGTCTATAAAGAATAATATTATTCATTACAATAATTTTGTTTCCTGGTTTTCACAAAGTGGAGCGCACAATGATTTTAAAAAAAAGATAACAGTGTGATCGCATGCATGAGCGTGGATGACCTTTCAAGGGGTGTTTTTTTTTGTTGTTCAGTAAAGTATTATATGGAGAGCAGCGTTTTTAATCCCTTATTACACTCCAGAGGGGGATAATTTATTTTAGTGATGACTCTTGTGTAGTAAAATTTGTTGTTGCTTCGTTTAGTTTATTTTTTAACAGCGTAATCTTAATTGAACCGGAATTATTGATTGTGGGATCTTAGGTGAAGACTACAACAATAGAATTAAACCGAGTATAGTTCTATATAACAAGACTCAAACTCTTATCCACCCCATCCTACCCTCTCCCCTCATCTGGTATGGTTTGGTGTTTCTTTAGCATAGAAAATATTCATCATTATTGTTGTTGAGTATTGATTTCATACTCTAATGGAGCCTCTAGATATCTACATTTAGACAACAGTAGCATCTAGTTTGCAGACACAATGGAAAGCAATATCTTTAATTAAAACGTATAATATGTATATACATACACACACGCACACACAATAATTATATATATATCTATCTATCTATCTATCTATCTATCTATCTATCTATCTATCTATCTATATATATATAATAATTATATATATATATATATATATATATATATATATATATATAAAAATATATATAATAATAATTATATATATATATAAGAATAAGAATAAGAATACTTTAAAAAAATTGAGTATCTCGGTCTTTCTGCTGGGGTGTTGTATCCCGTTCAGCCTGGGTTGGCCTTGGCAGGTAGCGCCGGAGCCAGCCTCTTATGAATGTTAATGATCTAAATTGTGTTGCTGGGGGCACAAAAACACTTTTATTCAATTTTTTTAAAAAGGAAAACAACTTTACTGTGAAAACTTCGGTCCATTTTCGCATCATATCGGTTCTTACACTTAAATACAACACAGGTGCAAGGCAATTTTACTAATTGACTTGCCTAATCTCAAGGACCTTGGAATAAAACCTTCTTTCTTATCTAGATTTCAGTGCGTAAGCGCAGCGCAGGTAGACCACAGTTCCGCCGCGAGATAGGGCTCCTACAAGGAGATTAAAAGTAGTTCTAAACCCCTTGGGCTCCTATCAGGCGTGCGGTGCCGCCCACAGAGCATCCTCCATTACTTTTAATCTCCTTGGATGTAATTTTAATTATGTTATCTCTGCATGGTTGTTTCCCCTTTCCCGCCTCAATGACACCACACAGAATTCTAACAGTTCTTGCGGTCAGCTCTGCATCTCTAGCAGTTCATTGGAACTGCTGTGTTTCGTTCGATAGTATTGTTGGAATTTTTCACTATCTTCCAACAACTGCGGAAACAATTGATGAAATTCACCTAGTGTACCACGCTTTCTTTTGATGGGATGCACTGAAAATCTTCTTGTCTTGGTTTTCCTTTTTTGTCTGCGTCTCAAAAGTAGCAACAACAACAATTTTCTAGACTTCTTCTACCACACGCCGTATTTGCAAGGCGGCGGTGACTGACCGCCAAACTCCGCCAAACTACATTCAGTTTTCTTTTTAACTTTTATTTTTTTCAGGATTTTTGGAATTTGTTTAGTATTTTTTTAATGTGTTTTTTAAAGGCTAGTATTCACGGGAGGTGGGTTCTTTCCCCTTGCTTAGGATCTAACAATGGACTTCTCGTCCAGGCCTTTAGGGTGTCATGTGTTAATGGTCGACCGCACCGACGGAAAACGGCGGGTCTGGTCATGGCCTTCGTGATACTCACGAAGGCCATGGTCTGGTCTGACTATCGGTGTCGGGCGCTAATATGGCTCTACCTAAGGGTGCAATTAGAGGGTAGATGTTACCCCATCTATGTGAGCCTTGAGCGATGAAGATGGTGAGGATGGTGTGGGTGTGAAATCTCGCGAGTGCCGATGAAAGCACTCGAGTGGCGCTCCATCACGGAAACTTTCATTGATTGGTAGTCAGAGGCCAGAGGTGTGAAATTAGTTTGACCAATGCCTGCAGCCCTGATCGTATGGCCAGCCGAGAAAATAATTCCTGGAGTCGTTGTTACAAGGCAGTGAGGAGTAGCATTGGTTGACTGTACTTATAACACCGATGGGTGGGGCTAAGGGTGGAAGCGAAGGAGATGTTCAAACGTTTCTGTTTTTAATAGGTCAAACGGTGGTCCTATGAAAAGCACGCACTGGTGGTAATTGGATAAATAAGACTGACGCATGTCATTAGCAGAGAGGATATCAGCTGAGAAGTATGAAGTTTTGACCACGTGAGAGAGAGAGAGAGAGAG
>NW_004797857.1:458262-459818 GCF_000002075.1 Aplysia californica | reverse complement strand
TATCTATCTATCTATCTATCTATCTATCTATCTATCTATCTGTCTGTTTGTCTTTCAATACGACTCAACCAGTCCAAAAGTTTGTTGATTTTTTCTGTCGACCCGTATTCATCCGCTTGTAGCCCATGCTTATGTGTATCTTATCCCATGTTATTTCGTCCGCTCTACGTACCTCATAATCGATACATACGATAATATTTATTCACCCTTCCACACTGCCTGGGATCCATCAGGTAAATGAGAGCATTATTTATTTAGCGCCTTACTTCAATGTCCGCAGGTGTGCTCACTGAGTGATTTTAGCGTACAGAAGGAGATATTAGGCCAGCAGTGATCCTTGATAGCTCCGAAGGTCACTAGCCATCAATGCGTGCCCATGTCACAGAGGCTAAAACCACTTAATGGCGTCATTAACGGCAACTTCTGTTTTTTCAATATAAGTGTCGATAAGTCAATCAAAGGACTGATTGAGGCTTAAGTGCCAGAGCGAGCGAGCCAGTGAACGGTCGAGTGGAGAATCACTGGTATGTGATTTACTTTTGTTTTAGTAATTTTACGGGGCGGTGGCTAGTCTAGGAGGTAAGACAATGCTTTAAACCTTTGTTGTTTCTTTTGATTTGGACGGTTGTTATTCTGTTCCTAGCAAAACACATTAAAGAAATAGTTCTTTGTCGTTGTTTATTTTAATGTAGGTGTTTTTACGTCCACGTTGACTCAAACTGACTGTCAAGGTCAATCCGGGCTGAATGGGATGCAATACCCCAGGGAGCAGAAAGACCGAGAAACTCGATGAAAATTCTTCCTTTTACTTAGTAGGAAATCTAACTTGGGTCTCCCTGACCCGGTAGAGAACGGATTAATGTTGAAGTGACCCCAGATTATTTATATATTGTTCAAAGAATAAGGTGGAAAACTGTAAAGAAATAATAACTTAAGAAGGACGACGATTATTCAGATCATCGCTCAGATTCAACCCGCGAACTACAGCGTGTTGAAAAGTTCACAACTGCTGAAGTAGAAGAAGGAAGAAGCATTATTATTTCTCTAACTCTTGCAAGTCTTGGACTACTTCCTTACCTTTTTTTGTGGCAAGTTTAGTTTAAAAATATGTAAACTTCACATTTTCAGCAAAAAATGGTACATGTAATTTTCAAACGATAAGCATGTATTGCTGCCCAAAATATACTGGAAAGAATGAAGATTTGATATGTTATTGGCATGAGAATACAATTGCAGTACAGGATAGTAGATCTTTAGGATGAATGAGAAAAACAAGAGAATTTGAAAATTATAAAATGCTGTACATGTATCTTGTCAGTCGACGGTACGACTTTTAAGAGTTAAATGTGCGTTTGAAATCATATACTTCAAATTGAAAGTAATTTACCCCCCAAAGAACTCCTGCTGGAAAAAGAGAGTGGAGTTTCGAAGAAATCCCGAGGCTCATAACCTTAACTCCGAAACACTTGCTTGGGGGTAACGATTAACAAGAGACACAATGCGCTTCCCGTGACCTGAGGCACATGGCGCAAATGTTATTTGTTGCATAGTGGGGG
>NW_004797857.1:456074-457343 GCF_000002075.1 Aplysia californica | reverse complement strand
ACACACACACACACACACACACACACACACACACACACACACACACACACATACACACACATGCACATACACATATACACACAAACAAACACACACATTCTCAAAACAAGCTACATCATTTTGTCTTTTGCACTTGACGTCACGGCTCCCACCACCATGTAGGCCCAACAGAGATTAGAGACCTTGGGTGTGTGAAATAGACCAGGTTAGGCCCGAATAGATGCCGGAAGAAGACCTAAACCTGCATTTTTAGGGCCTCGGTTCTCATGCTGAATCCCATTCTCAAAGTCAAAGACGTGACCATTGAAATTATGAGGTTTGAATTCATGTACCTTGAAAAAAGCACCATTGGGGAGGGATACTTTAAACTAAAATATTATCCGCACATTTCGTGATTATGCCAACTTACACGTGAAAGAAACCAGCATAGACAAGGTGACATCTCTCCAAAGGAAGCCGATTAAGCCCGAGCGTACCTTACACGACTAGAAACTTCAACTTACTAGATCAATAAACAGCTTTCTGAAATTATTTTATCTTAGCAAAATTATTTAGCCTCAGCTTCCCGCAACAAGACAACCTTAGTCTACATGTATTTGATTTCGTATATAAAGGGGGGATGAAACTGATGATGATCATCAGTATTATTATTTTTGTTATGATTTATACTGTCGTTGTTTTTGTTGTTGGTTGTGATTTGTCTCAATGAGAATTTGAAACCTTTAAATTCAAAGCAAGGCTGAAGCTGAGGATGGGACCTACCATGGCTTCAAAAAAGACAATGGAATTGGAAGAGCTCGCTGATGTGCCAATTGAGAATGACTCTAAAACTTTTGAAGAAATAGGATCTGTCATGGATTGTCTTCTGCTCCGTTTCCTGGTTCCGTTTCACGCTGCCCTTGTGATTCTTATGGACACAGCTGTATTCTTGTCCTTTTTCCCCAATTTGAGCGGTGGTAAGATTAAGGAGACCCGTTAAGACGATATTTATTGTTTTTAAGTTGTTTAACCCTATTCTTACTCTCTGGGGTCATTTTGTACCCCCGAAGTTGTATTCTTCACATTTTAGAATACTTCTAGTGCGGAGATCTCTTTGAAATTTTCAGTATTTCTTAAAAAAATCATTTTGACATACTGCTATGCAAAGCGTACGGATAGGAAAAACGAGTAAATTTCCTCTTTGGAAAGTGCTGGCACAGAGTTCCCCACGTCGTAAAACAAGACTTACGAAAAGGGTTAAAGAGTATGTCGTTTGTTTTTGTGTGTCTT
>NW_004797857.1:453161-454950 GCF_000002075.1 Aplysia californica | reverse complement strand
ACACACACACACACACACACACACACACTTTAATCATTTCGCTTCTAAATTCCTTTAGAACTCCTGGGGTCGGGCATTCTGTACCCGTACGAGAAGACCCCTGTGAACATGACCCCTGGCACTGGTACTTCATGGCCACCTTGGCTCTTACGATCATCTCCCAGACTGTGTGGGCGGTCTATAATGTCATCGCCCTGAAAAACACCAGTCCTAACGGTGACCGAATTCTCCTAAACCCAGTCCTGGTCAAGCCTTCGACTCTGATCTTGTCCGGATTCGGGAGTCTGCTGAGCATCGCCAGTATTCTCGTATGGGGTCGGGTAATGATGATATCATCTGTCATATTGGATTTGATCGCTGCTATAACTCTTTACTTCGCTGCTAGAAATGTGGGTTCGGAGCTCTCTACCTTCAGAAAACAACTTGTGGCTGAAGGGAGATAAAATGAATTAGTCTTCTTTGTAACCACAGTTGTCAGCGGGACTGCCGCTTTCTCGGCGTTTCAGACAGTCGGGATTTTTCTCAAGCTCGCAATGGTTCTTGAGGCTAAGAGGCCCGTTTTTCCGGAACGAGAATTTTCTTCTGTCATCGGCTCGTCCCTTCTTTTTGCCGCTCTTCTTGCCTACACCATCGTCGACGAAACGGTTAACGAAAGCAGGACGCGATGTATTGTCTCACCTTACGCTTCTCTGGTAGTTTACATTTACAGTGTCGCGGTTATGATTTCCAACAGGGATTCGTCCAGCATATCATTCGTGCTTACGGCTCTGGTGCTGGGTGGTGCGCTGTTGGGACTGGCTCTGAAATTTGCGACATCGATCTTCGACTTGAGGAGCCTATCAAAGCGAATAACTGTGTGTGGAGGCTCAAAATCCAAACAAGATCTTGTTCTCCTTACGTAAGCACATGTGGCATTCATCAATTAAAAATAATAAATCATCCTATTTATTTTATTTTTTTAAAGGTGGTTGATTTTCAGGATTTTGCTTAGACGGGTTAACCTCGTTTGTTTTTTTAAAACAAAAACGAACTGTAGGCGACAACAGTCTTCAATGAAGAGATATTGCTTCCATCTATTGTGTCGCATTATATCATAATATATTGATCGTGGCGCAAGGCATTAGTGTTTAAATGTCACTGTATTTGACTATACATGCACAATGTTTAGTTTTTTCCTTGTCTACCTAAAGTGTTTACGAGAAAACCTTTTGGAAGTAGAAGTACCAGAAATCAAAACTATGTATATTATTATGATTTTTGTACTAGTACTTATACTAATAAATAAACAGATAAGCCATAATATTGTGTTGACGTTATTAATCTTGTCTAATGGCGTCTCCTAAGCTGGGGTCCTTTATTGACTAAGCAATATAATTTTTTTTCCTGAAAGAAAAAAAGCAACTTAATCGCAAGAATTTAATAATGTATCAACGTGAACCAAATACCTGAAATGTAAGTGTTTTATTTAGAGGACTATGAAAGAATAGAGTTCAAACATCAAGCAATTAATACTACTCACAGGTATTAGAACTGGTGATAATAGAAAGGGCCTTGGAAAGACAACCAATGTGTATGTGAGTTCCACCTTCGTAGCATCGGATATTGTGTCTAAAAAGAATATAACTTAACAACAACGAGTGAACGCTAGTTTACTATCTTGTCCAAAAAAAATAGACTAAAACGACAGGCCTAATTGAGACGTCATCGTACTTGTTAAGAATTTTACTTATACTAGTAAAACTTATCTTGTATAACGCATAATATGAAGTATGAACATATATTGTATATA
>NW_004797857.1:451421-452875 GCF_000002075.1 Aplysia californica | reverse complement strand
GATACGTGGGGCATGACTGTTAATATAAAATTTTATCGGAATACATTTTCAGCTTCCGGTTAATGCACCAAAATACTCAACAGTGGTTATGGGCTTTATTAGTTCGGACAACCGCAGTAGATGTCCAGTACAAACAAGCCACTAGGTTGTTGGTAAAACGTAGCGGGGTCTGCCTCCATATCTCCTGGATGGCCACACACAGTTCCTGCGTGGTTCTCGGCCTTGGTTGTCTCCCCTCGATGCGTCGTTTATTTGATTGGGTTTTAATCCGTGCTAGGCCTAAGGGCAGGGTGATGCTGCTGAGTGATGCCATGGTGTAGGAGGAAACCCTGTGTAACACGGGGAGTGTGCACACAAGCATTATCTTGCTGGAACCGGAAGTTACAATTTTGTCTGTGTATAGGGTCTAAGAACTTCTGCTTTGCAGCAAAAAGAATTGATATCTTGACCTCGACCTTGGCCTTTTTTTTTTTTGAAGATCATTGGTCCTACTCTGTGGTTCCACATGATTCCACCCCAGATCATGACGTGATGTCCTTCCCAGCGATTCCTCTTCATGACACAGCTGTCAAAATTACGTTCGCCTCCCTTTTGATAAACTCTGAGGCTCTTGTTTGTTGTATCTATGGAGAACATGCATTCTTCCGAAAATGAGAATCGAAGACCAGTCTCTCAGACGCCTGTTGACAGGTGCTGGGCCCAGTTGAGACGCTCTTGGCGATGGTGTGCGGTCAAGACTGGACCATGGTTAGGTCGACGGCGTTTAAACCCTACCTGGCGCAATCGTCGGTTCACTGTGTGTCGACTTCTGGCTCCTCTGTGGGTACTCCCTACCAAATCTGACGTTCTTATAGCTGTCTGAAGTCGATTTGAACGATACATCCGGGCAATGTGGGTCGACCTGACCTTTTTCGGACTGCCGTAGAATTCGTGAGCTGAAAACTTGTTATCAGTCTGTGGATAGTCGAGATATGAACACCAAAATGATTGGCGACCACCATTGGCCTTTCTCCACCTTCCAAACGGCCTATTGCTCTTCCTCCCTGTATAGCCCTTAAACACAGCACTGTCGTTGCAAAAGCACGCGAAACTGCAAAACTGATTTTTTACCACGACTTTTATTGCCGAGCTCAGGTGAATCTTTTTCACATTTTTTTCACTCATTTAGTTAGACCTTCTTTCCAGGGCACCACGTGGCATTTCCCATGCTCCAATTAAGGGGCAATAACTCTAGTTTCCGGTCACAAGCAAGACAGGCGACTTTTGATTTCTAAAGAACATTTGACATTTGTGAGGCAGCGTGGTGGAATCAGGCTCTCGTCAATTTTGGGGCTTGTAAGGTTATTGGTATCTTCTTAAAGCTTGTTCATTTGTCTTCATTTGGATTGAAAAAAAATATCCATTTATCTTGAATACAAGTTGAGGTTTTTGCGAATGAAGGAGGGGGGGGGGGG
>NW_004797857.1:445673-450087 GCF_000002075.1 Aplysia californica | reverse complement strand
TATATATAATGTGTTTGAGATGTGGTGCTACCGCAGAATAGCAAGAGTTTGCTAGAAAGCGAAGAAAATATAATAAATAAAGAAAAAAAACAGAAAAGAAACAAACAGGAAAAAAACAACAACAGAAAATAGAAACATTAATTAATTAATATTGTATTTTTAAAAACAATGAGATGTGTCAGATTCTTCACTCAAGGCAAACCCTGCCTATCAAAATGAAAAATAGAAAAATACAATACGTTGGTCATATAAATCGCCACCAGACCATTATTAATTAAGCGAATATACATGTACTCAAAGGTAAGTTGTGGGGCTAAAAGGCTAAGGGTAGACAACAGTCTAGTCTATACACTCTTATACGCCTGCTACTCTGAGCGTCTGAGCGTTTAAGTAAACGATGAACAATGTGGACAGATAACATCAAGGCATGGACTCAGTTTGACTGAGTGTATGGCGACTGCAGGTCAACCTCTGGTGTGTATGTTTGTTTGGTTAAAGAGAAAACTCTCCTTGTCTTCTAAAGAGACTGAATTAGGGGCAAAAACTTCATCTTCGATTTTCTCAAAACAGAATTTTTCGGGATAACCCCTTTGTGCTTAAACGCGACCATTTATGAATACGGCAATGGCATTACATAATAATGGACGGTTCAAACCGCCAATTCAAAACATTCTCAAGAAACGCGGAGAGCAAATCGAGGGAGAAAAAAAAAGCGCAGAAAGAAAACGTTCTGTGTTAAGTATTCAAGCGAGTGACGTTCTCTTGACTTTCCCCCAATATTCCATCGTCACGTGCCGAAAAAGAATAGTACAGCAAGCACCATGGAGTAACTATACCGCCCCGTTACGTAATAAATCCCCACAAGTGCCGATTTGCCGTTGGGTTGGCTTTCAAGGTAAAAGATCTAGGGGAAGACCACGTGGAACCTATAGAAGAGTCACAGAAATCGATGTCCAGAAAAGTGGAAAGGCATGGAATATCAGTAAGAGGCTATCCCAGGATAGGGGAAGGTAGAAGAAAGTGTCTGTTCGGGGCCTATATCCTGACCCAGAGTGAGAAAGGCAATGATGATGATGATGGTGATGATGATGATGATGATGATGATGATGATGATGATGATGATGATGATGATGACGCCGCTTTGCCGACACCACGGAGCAGCTACAGAAATTTACCACGCTAAAGCTACCATCTGTAGTATCTATATATGCATTCAAATTTCAGAACCTGACCACTTGCACATAGACGGTTATTATTATATATAGAAAATATGTTTTTGACTACATGCAAATTTGTACGTTGGGCTGGAAAAACTAGGCGGAAGGTGCAAAGCTAGCTGTACTTCAAGATACAGCCCAAAACAAACCATCGACAAGACCAAGTAAGAATATTTGGTCACGACACGATGGAATCCGGAGCTCGTCAGTTTTTTAAACAAAATTTGGAGCTGTCGGTATAAACTTAGGCCTGTCCATTTTGCCTTTCATTAGATTAAAAAAATACCCTGTTATCTTGAACAAAAGTAGAGACATTTGCACTTGAAAGAGGTGGGGGTCTCCTGGCGTCAGAGGAAGATTCAGTAAAAAAAAAAGTTATGACCTCAAAGTTTCGTGGCTTTCAAAGCTTGAGTGTCCTTGGACACGCATATTTGTTTGTGCCTTTGATCAACGCATAATTTATTTTTGTTTTTGAATGGATATAAAATATTTTACACCCCCCCCCCCCCACAAAAACATCAACACCAACAAAAAAGAAAACAACAACAGTAACAAAACAACAACAACAACAAGAACAACAACACATTTTATTTCAAAAGGCTTTTCCGTACGAACAAAAGTGGACCGCAGCACCAGTCCACTAAGTAGATCAAGCTCTGGAGTGACGCTTGTTTGTTTTCCTGGTGGGACAACTTGGTTTGAATTATTTTCTTTCAACTCATTTTTGAGGACGTGCGGTTTGCACGCTTGGTGACGCACTGTCTTTTTGGGTATTTGAAAAAAGAAGCATACTTTATTTATAATTCCAACAACCAAACCGATTTTTCAGTTCTGTTTACTTTCTCTGAAACTTTAAAAACGCAGGCTACAACATGCACACTGAGAAATATCCAAATTCGTGTTTCTAATGTTTTTGTGTGAACGTTGGTTTGAGTTTGAAAAGTAGCACAAAATTGCTTTCGGTCCTCAATTTTATGTCCGCTATGACCTTCAAAAGATTTAAAGTTTCGTGGTCCATGACGAAAGGGAATGTCCTTCGGGTTTTAAAAAAAATAGGGGGGAGTCTTTAAGTTTTTGTGTAAGGAACTTGGCCATTTCCTTTCCAAATCACAATTGGCGCATTTTTTCTGCAGATTTGCTTTTGCACCAGGAAGATAAACAGCGCCCTTTCTTGAAAAGTCGTGCTCCCCCCAGCTTGGAGCTGCGCACAGTTCGTAACTTCAAACATGTCTAGCTCTGCTGTGTATTGGGATCATTAAAATACCAGGTGCCCATTGCGGATGGGATTGGGTCGAGTCGGATCGAGTCGTTCACTCGACTCATCGCCTGAAAACAATCGCGTTTGTTTTTTAGGTGACAGTCGGGTGACTTTCTTTGTCATGCATTTAATAATAATATATTCATACCGTATCTGATCATGGTAAGAATACGTATGCACGGTTGTATTAGAAATTGATTTTGTTAAGTACATTATAATGTATTAAAATCACCAGGTTAATTTGGGGTGTAAAACAGTAGGTTATGTACAGATCACTGCATGGGCGCTGTTGTCATAGTTACTGACTTGCTGGGGCCATTTTTTAGTAGAAATGTGTCTCTAAAACTGTAACTGATTTACTTAATTTTGCTCGTTCGCGTCATCAATGATCCCCTTCTTTGGAACTTTTTGTCTCTCTATTTCTCTTTTGCCAAAGCAATTCCTTTGGGTTTTTTTAATGTCCATTTTGTTCAGCTCTTGTTAGAGATCGTATTCTTAAGATTATTATTTTCACGCTGGCTGGCAAAGTGGTCGGCGAGGTGACGTGGAAAGCTTTCGCACGCATTGATTGCTTTGCTGCGTTCTTCACCGTCTGTCAGGCAGAAAGCCTAAATCTCCGGCAATGTAATTCTTCATAAACAGCGTAGTCAGCGAATCGTGAATTTTGTATCATTTGGCGCATCCGACATCAAGGTGGAGGTAACATGTGGTAGCTGTCCTTTGGCTGTCTCAGAAAACTTTAGAGTTGGACGTTGTTACGACAAAACTTGTTATTGCAAGCTATAATTATATAATTCCTGAGGTGCCAAGCGATGTTTTAAAATTCTGAAGTCTTCGTGCTAACAGAGAATACAGGAACAAAAAGGTACGTGTGGTCTAGAAACTGAGTGGAGATTGTTTTGTTGCTATATCATTATTATTATTATTATTATTATTATTATTATTATTATTATTATTATTATTATTATTATTATTATTATTATTATTATTATTATTATTATTATTATTATTATTATTATTCCGGGTTTTTAGGGGGAGGGCCCAACCCCTTGTATCACTGCTAAAACAATCAATAATAGTAGGCCTACATAAACAAGGTCGACCTAGAACTCGACGCCCTACCATTAATTTTAATTAGTTGGGTTTTTTTACTGAAGATACTTTGAGTTACACCCGAGAAGTTATACTTATACTCATAATCACGTCAACTTCTCCTATTACATGTACTGTGTACGTAACCCATTTAGCTCAAACAACGCGCACCCAGTGAGCTGTCAAGTATTCACGCTTCATGCTGTTGATGATTACACAATTATATTATTGTTTCATGCTAACCAAGGGGATAAAATTATGTTTTCAGTTCAAACACACATGCATAATATTAGAAACGAATTTACAATTTAATTTTGAAAAGCGAAAGTTGCAACTCCATGTGGTAGATTTTACCACTTGCTTCATGATGTTTTGTTCTTTATTTGATCTTGCACCAAGAGGCTCATATCATCGGTAGCCACTTAGAGTACAGCATACAAAAAACATGCCACATAGCCTATAAAAGTTATATAATTTGCCAACTGCTACGAATAAAATTGATGTGGCTTACACTACAGTTCGTTGCCTTGTTGCGGTGTCGCTGGAAACGGGAAACTGCTTTAACGTTGAGTTGTTCCCTCTGATTTTATTCTAAACCTTTCCCCTCGCGAGTGGTTGGTAGGTGCTCTGGTGTGATTTGCTCCTTCTTTCCTTATAAATGTCTATTGTCTTGATCTCTCCTCCTTCATTTTGTGTTTGTTACTCTTTTGTAATATCTCTGATCTTCGGCACTTATCTGACCTTATCGTGTTGCAAGTGTCGTAAAACTCTTGCTAAAGCTAAAACATGTTCTTTGTTCTTTTTTCGACCTCGTCTTTTCTCTTGTAGCAGTTTATATATATATATA
>NW_004797857.1:444018-445428 GCF_000002075.1 Aplysia californica | reverse complement strand
AATTAATTTTTAAAAATCCTTTTTTAATTCTTTTAAAAAATATATACAGTAGTCTCTGCCTAAGATAGCGGTGCACGGGAACAATGAAAATGCGGGATCTTAGTCGACGCACCAAGGGAAGAATCTACGGTGACCCATGTTAAGGCCCTCAACCGATAAAACAGCCCCCGTTCCCTCTAAAATGAACTGACGTGGCCCCCTGAGTGGGTTTATGATATGGCGAGTACAGAGTGGTCAACCTTGATGAGGCATGCCATTTAGATCTACACTTATCATCCTTTCGTGAGTCTCAAGATCTGAGCTTATCCAGTTGCCCCTCCCCTTTCCCTGTCCAAAAGTTAGAGCCTACCATCTCCGACCGAGTTCCCCCGTCTTTGTCGTTACACCCCATTACGTTGTGACAACACAAATTAAAATTCTACCTGTCTCGCAAATTCGGGAGTGAAGACAACTGCTGCAATGGTCAGGAATGGAGCGAACGTGTAGGCCCTACCCGCCCAGCGAGTAATGTAAGGGTTTTTGTGTTTTTCTTGTTTTTCTTTTCGGTTAGTAGGAAATTTTGAATTTTGCCCCGGTGGCGGCCGAAGTCTACTCTTATCGATTTTGGACCACCAAAAGATCTTTAACGTGCGCAACTTGCACACAGGACATCCGAGATTTTTCACTCTTGATCGAGAAGGCTAGGTGTAGATCTTTCCTACCAGAAGGGCAGAGGTGTGGCTGAATGACAGCAGTTAGAAGGAACCAAGAAAGGCTGGAGATGAAAGGAGACAATTTTTTAAAGAAGATAATTTTTCGATCACTAAACGGATTCGAACCCGGGACCTTTGAATGAGAGGCGAACACCTAAACCTCTAGTCCACGAGAACCCCCCCCCCCCCCCTTTCCCCCCAATGTAAGCTTAGGAAGAGAGCTCAGATACGAGTGGAATGTTTCGGGATAACAAACACATCGGTGAGTTCACGCCTCGGTGTGATGCCGTCTGGGCCTGGGACCAACATTGTATAGTTTTATAGAGATATACAACGCATATACGATCACATTCTCGAGAGTGGCCGATCTGTGACGCAGAGGGCAGGTAAATGATAGCACATTTTCACTCTTGGTTGATCGACTGTGCCCGCGCCCAGGTTTTTGTTCAGTAAATTAAGATTTTTAGTGTGGGATCTCGGTCGAATGTAGACCTTTAGAGTAAATCAGAGCGAGGTCTTAGGGGTGACTTTTGTGTAGTAAAAATTCTGTAAAATTCTTACAATAGCGGAGTCGTAAGCGTGACTTGGGCGGGCGGAGACTAATGTAGCAAGAACAGACTTAATGACGGCTAGCCACTTCATTCATTCGTACCTAGGCGATCATAAATCAGGCAGCGCAGCCCAAGAACTACACACCTTGCTTGTGGGCTGGCACACC
>NW_004797857.1:423693-442092 GCF_000002075.1 Aplysia californica | reverse complement strand
TATATATATATATTATGTATTCCATCGGTATTATTCACTAACCGGCTACATGCAGAAAGGTAAATTTTACAGGAAGGACAAACAAACTGATTGTTGTTAAACCGCGCAGCGTAATCTCTATAACCTCTTTATATTACATTTGTGAAAGTTCGTCAATTTGTCTGTCTAAAACTTCCGAACCACCTAACTTTCGAATTTGAAAAATAAATAACGGTGGTTCAGAATCATTTAGGGGTGCACGGTTCTATTGAGGAGTTTGAATTCACTTTAGTTTAATTTTCAGTTTTTCATTAGTTTCATTTAGATCTAATCTTTGGAAAGTCCATCTTCTTAGACACCCTTGCGAACAAGTGAGGCTTCCGTTCACAAGCTGTGTGGACTGTTTCCACAATAACTTGATGATCGACGATTCTTTTAAGTCTGTTCATCGAACGTGTACCCAGCTAGTATATTATATTATTTGTGAAAGTTCGTCACTTTGGCGCCTAAAACTTCCGAACCATTTAACTTTTGAATTTGACAAAATTAATGGTGGTTCAGAATCATTTAAAGGGTGAACAGTTTTACTGAGGAGCCTGAAGTCACTTTAGTTTAATTTTCAGTTTTTCGTTAGTTTCATTTAGATCTAATCTTGGGAAAGTCCGTCTTCTAAGACGGTATTGTAAACAAGAGAGGTTTCCGTTCATTAGCCGTGCGCACTGTTTTTCCACACCTTTGAAATTCTGGAGCGTACAACCACGAAAGCGGAATAGAAAATCAATCTACACATTTATTATATAATATTTGACAACTTGGAAACACATTATTGTGTCACTTTTCTCTCAAAATTTATTGCTCCATTCTAATAGAGTGTAAATAATCAGTGGCGGTGGGTGGACCAAGATTTGGATGGGGCTTAGGTTTCTTCCACTTCTTTACCACCAAAAAGCAAGCAATAAGAACAAAACAGTGATGATTTTTCTATACACGTACTCACGGCGAGCAACGGCATTTTGAGAACCATCCAAACGAGAAGAGTCACATTTGTTTTCCATCTCTTTGTTCTACGTTTAATTCTTCTGGATGGTTGGGACGAAACCGTTTCACCTCCAAATTTCTCTAATTAGTTTTTATCTGATAAAAAAAAGTTGCCTCAAAAGTGGTTTGATGTAATTAATAACTGTTAAATCTCAGCGGCATAAACACACAGCACTCCAAACACATACCGACTGTGGGGTGAATTGGGTCGTGTTGTTGCGGAAAATAGAACGCGTCTAAACAAAGGCCCATTGGGCGCATAGGTGACTGTGCCACTGGGGGAAAGTGTGTTGTAAACTTTCAGCACTACCCACCGCCACTGTAAATAATTATAGCAGGCCGATGACTTTCAGTTGATGTTAATGCACCGATCATTCCTTTCATCGAAAAGGGGCCCAGCTAGTCTTACATATTTCTGTACAAAAGGTGAAGTTATAAGTGTTGGGATCAAATACTGATTGATTTTTCTTAAATACCACAACCGATAGTTTTATTTAGCACGTAGCTGGTAATGGGTAACAAAAAATGTGCAGCACAATGCAGGTGGCCGGTTTTCTGCACTAAGCGGTTCGAGCATGACGCTTCCGCGCACAGCCGTGACACGAGGCGTCATGTAGCCGGTTAGGCGCAGCTGAGTGCTACTGTTCGCAGCCGCCTAACATTATCTACATGGACGACGGCGAGTTATAGGCAGTGGCGGTGGGTGGACCAGAATTTGGGTGGGGCTTAGCAAGCAATAAGAACAAAATTAAATGGTACTGATTTGTCTATACTTACGGCGAACAACGGCATAAAAAAAACCCATTCAAACGAGAAGAGTCACCTTTGTCTTCCATCTCTTTGTTCTACGTTATATTCTTCTGGATGGTGGGGACGAAGCCGTTTCACCTCCAAATTTCTCTAATTATTGCTCATCTGATGAAAAAGTTCCTTCAAAAGTGGTTTGATCTAATTAATAACTGTTAAATCTCAGCGGCACTCACACACAGCTCTCCAAACGTATACCGCCTATGAGCTGGATTAGGCCGTGTAGACGCAAAAAGTAGTGGGCACCTCAAATTAGCGAATAGGTAACTGTGTCACTTGGGGAAAGTGTGTCGTAAACTTTAACCCTATTTTCAGGAGAGCGTGGGCCCTCTTTGCAGTGTTATTTTTTTAAAGTCTTCTACCTTTTTACAAGAAGAGTTTCCCTAAGGAGGGACCGTGGGAACGGGCTCCTACAATGCTGAGCCCTAAAGACTTTTGATTAACTGTTAGGTTAGGTTACTATAGTTGTTAGCGGTGACAACAGTGATTGGATAAACGAGCAAGCCGCCAAGTTGATCACTTTGTGTTCATTGCGTGCGAACATAACGGTTTCAACTTCTTATAATTTCGTTATTTTCATTTACTTTGGGATAGAGTTGGGGGATGGGGAGAGGGGCTCAAGTCCGTGAGCCCTTCACTACCCACCGCTACTGGTTATAGGCCTAGTATTTAAACTAATATCTTAACGAAAGCTGACTGGTTAAAACAAAATGGTTTAGAATGACAAGTTCAGTGTTTTGACTGTCCATTTGTCAGTAATCCCTAATGGTTGATTGTAAGCCTGGTTTCTGGGAGGTGTGGGTTTCAACTTTGTTGACTGTTGTTTCATAATGGACACTTTATATTTTTAACATTCTAGCAGCTCTCTCGCTTAATATTTGACAGTATGTGACCAGTACTAGGAGAAGTCGTTGACCTGGTGTCTGAAGGCCATTAATGTTAACATATGAAATGGTAAAGGTTTAACGCCCCTATCAACTATCAACATTATTAAGTAATTTAACCCTATCCGTACGTCGTGTTTTACTATCATATCCATACGACGTGGGGAACTCTGTGCCGCCACTTTCGAAGAGGAAATTTACTCGTTAATCCGATCCGTAGGCTTTGCAAAGCAGTCTGTCAAAAGAATTTTTTGAGAAATACTGAAAGTTTCAAAGAGATCTTCGCACTAGAAGTATTCTAAAATGTGAAGAATACAACCCCGGGGGTACAAAATGACCCCAGGGCGTACGGATAGGATTAAGAGGAGGGGTGAGGTGGGGCGCTATATCTGCCCGTGTGGAAAATGTAACTGTACTACGTGAAATATCCCAATTTAATTGTATGACAAGAATTGTTGATAAGATTACCTCTATGTGTTTTCAAAAATATCAAATAAAACCCCAAACCAACCCAAACTACAGGACAAGACTGTTTTTTTCAACATTGTTTAAGGAACCTGCGGTTTTGTTTGATATCCTACAAGAATAGGGCCTTGGTATGGCACATGTTGGTCTCGGGGTTTTAATCTGGATTGGGGAGGGGCAGTTATGGGTTCGATTCTCAGCTGAGTTATAATAAGATTTAAAATTTGGTCACTTAATTTGCATCTTATTGTCTGGGGCATGGTTGAAAGACTATAGCAAGATATCGTTTGATTGCACCATGCTGGAGTTCGTTTCTTCCTGTGCCTTTAACTTTTATCATTTCTCACACTTGAGTTCCGGTATAATAAACAATGTAAAGTATGAGCTACATAGACGAAAAAATCGCATTTGAATTCAAAGATTGTGAGTCTCTACTTTCCCGATCAACATTGTTCAGTGCAAGTCAGTTGACACAGCATGGTAAAATGGATGGTCAATTGGCATTACCTCTTACACCGTTTGGAGATGCTAGTATTTCTCCTTTTTTAATTTTCCTGGAGCTATTGTAGACAGGCAGTCTAGCCGTACTTATTCTTCATATGATGGCTAGACTGACCATTTACAAAAAATAGGCCTACTGAATTGTAAATATACATTTTTAGTGTGCAGTACCTAAAGTATTTGCATTTGAGACGAAACCAGGTGCCTTAATGACAGTGCATGTATTTTAAACCTCCTGTTTTCTAATATTAATAGGGCTTAAGATAAGTACGGCTAGACTGGCAGTCTAGCCGTATTTAAGTACAGGTAGACAGCCAGGCTAGCCGTACTTAAGGACAGCTAGACTGTCAGGCTAGCCGTACTTAATATTGATGGCTGAATTATAAATGAAATTTTTTGTTTGCAATGCCTAAAGTATTTGTATTTCAGACAAAACCAAAAGATGCCTCACTGACTTGCATGTACGGTATTTGAACCTGAATAATTACTAGATCTAGATCTAATGAGACCTGTGTACTAAACAGGCTTGAGTCGAAAGGGCCAAACCTTGATCTAAGTACGGCTAGACTGGCTCCCTCGTGCGAAACAAAATCTTCGCATGCGAATTTCGGACTCGGCCATGCGAAATTCCGGAAGGCCTATATGGATTCACCCAATGACAAAATCGTTGGTGCGAAAAAAATAATTCGCAAGCACCCGAAGTTCGCATCGGTTTTTCGGGCATATGGAATGTCAGCTTTAGAATCAAGGACCTTGAGAAGCTGACATTGCCCTGCCTGAAGCCTTTGTAGGCTATACAATTAAGGAAGAGCATGTATTTTAAACCTCCTGTTTTCTAATGTAAATAGGGCCTAAGATAAGTACGGCTAGACTTCTTGTCTAGCCGTACTTAAATACGGGTAGACAGCCAGGCTAGCCGTACTTAAGGACGGCTGGACTGTCAGTCTAGCCGTACTTAATATTGATGGCTGAATTGTAAATGAAAATTTTGTTTGCAATGCCTAAAGTATTTGTATTTCAGACAAAACCAAAAGGTGCCTTACTGACTTGCATGTATTTAAACCTGAATAATTACTAGATCTAGATCTAATGAGACCTGTGTACTTAACAGGTTTGTAGGCTACTGTCCCTAGCACAAAAATCACCGTAACCCGTCACTAATTGCAACAGAATTTCTGTTTGCGGTAAATTGTATATTGGGATGCCAAGATACACTGTACAAAATTATACCGAAATCGGGTGAGGCATAATGGTGTAATTAGGCCTTCAATGACGTCACAATAACATAACATACATAGGATAAGTAATACTTAACACACCCCCGTCGTGTCGCATCTCATATTAAAGCTTGGAATCTTGTCTTTTTCATTACATAGATACATTTGTGATTATTTATGACCAGAGAGAGCTATTTGCGGATATCGTAAAGTTACATTAAGTATGACACTCAGTCATTAAGACAAAATATAATTAGAAAGACACTATTTTAAGTTTTGGACCATGATGACTATAGGCTACATCGACATGAATTACATAAATACATGTAGTACAGTGAGACGTGGACCAGGTTAAAATGAGTTAATAAACATATGATATATACTATTTCACAATAAGAAAAGTGGGCTACATGTAAGTATCCTCTATACAAAACGAATGTTTTGTGAATTGAGGATACCATGGCTCTCTGCACATGCTTGTTAGCGTTCCAGTCCGTGTTTCCGACAGGAGCAGCATCGAGTGGCACAGTTGTCCGTGCAGGTACATAGCACAATTTTCAGAAGGTCTGGTGGTGCTGCCGACAAGGTGATCATGATGGGAACATAATGTCTATCCTCATATTTCCATCCCCATTCTACGGGATTAAGCGTATCATTTCTCATCCACTGTTGCACCTGAAGATACACTCTTAGGCTTTGATACTTAGCTGCAACTGATGTCGGAGGAAGTGCACGGTCCTGTATAGATATTGTGACTGTTAGAAGGTATGATGGCGTAGTTCATCAAGACTTTTTTCTGGTTTTCCATTGTGCAGAAGCGCAACGGCTTTCTCGCCTGAAGCAGCAAGACTTAAGGCAGATTGGTTTGCCATAAAATCTGTACTTAAGATTCTATGAGCATCATTTTGTTGGAACTTTTTCAAAGTAATACCTTTCCCGATACCGAACGGTCTTGATGTGGTGTCATAGCCAGAAAGGGAATGGAGAAAGGGCAGAGAATGTCGAAATGCCCCAAGTTGTATAATTAATTGTTTAATATCCCGTTGCTTCATTTTTAAGCTGGGATATTTTAGTTCGGGTAGAAATAGATGTTATGAGCATGTTCATCAGCATAATGTGCCAACAGCAGGAGAAGATCTGTATCTTCTCCTATTGCAACGGTATCTTCTTTTGAGCTATGTCATATCTTTTGTCGACAGGGCTAGACAAATATCCATTAAAAAAACAAAGGTTGCGTTTGGATAATTCTTGCTGACATAAGAAGCATATAATGTCTCGATAATACTAATGAAGGTGCTCCCTCGTTGCCAGGGAATGCGCTGCAGTAAAGACCCTCCATCAAACGACGATCTGCAGGTTAGCTGGTGATGGCAGATCAGGCGTAACCATTGTCCTTGATTTCCTAAGTTCTTCTAGCAGAGCTGATTTGTTGGACTGATGAAGGATATCTGCAGATTCAGACAATGACAAGGGGTAGCTGCAAAGTTCGTGTTTAAAAATCTCTATCTTGTCTTCATTTTTTGAAGTTGCAGCTGTCACTAATCTCTGAAACAACAACTGAGAATCAATAGTCACAGGGTCGTGGTTACTCTATAGAGCTGTCTTTGCAGCCATTACAACAACTTTGTCTTTTTTATTCAAGGACAATTCTGAGACTGATCCACCTTCCATTTTGCTGAGAATAGTTTGACCAACATCTTGTGCTTTGTCAACGTTGACAGCTGTTTCTGCAACCACCCCCGTAACGATATTTCTCAGACTAGCGTCTTCAGCCAACGGATTTCTCTCATGAAGAAACTTGGTAACAGCCATCATATCCTGCGCATCCTTTTGCCGATCCCGATGGACTCGGTTCTTTGTGCTGTTCACTTGAGAGACGCAACGTGCCTGTCACTTTTTGCATGGCGTTATTTAGTTCTGCGCAAGCTGGCATTGACAGAAGCCACGTTGCAGTCTGTGATTTACTGATTCCCCTGCCTCTTGTCAGTCCCCCGGTTGATTTGACACTTCACATTCATATTTGCTCAATGGCTAAATCTGAAGAAAGTCCTGCCTTAACGTTCAAGAGATTACTTCGCCAAATTACGTGATGGCCGTCCGAAAAACTCTTGTAGATATGAGGGTGAGTCTCCTAGCTGGTTCATTATCTGGAGATACAAGTATGCTAAGTGTGTGTATAAATGGTGTCCTGCCGCACCTAGATAGGATAACATTTGGTGAACAGTAGAAAGATGTAAAAGCCAGTTGCCCGTTCTCTCTCGGCTTTAAGAAACATCTTTAACATGTCAACCATTGCCATACATTGAAGCCACACTTTGCTCGTTCTACTGATGAGAGTACTTGCATGATCTTCGACTTTCCTCGCCAAACCAAGAAGAAGTTCATTGCCCTTCAGATCATTGACAGACAACTCGTTTGCGAAAACTTGTTTGTATAAAGTTAATAAAACCTGCAAGTCTTTATTCGATGCCGGTGATTAGGTGTTGCAGCTTCGATGTTAAAAAAAAATAAATCTGATAGAGTACTTTTCACTTGAAGCTTCATGGCTAGACTGAATATCTTCGACTTCTGATGAGATGCCCAATGCACGCGAGGAAGCTCATTTCCACACGAAGCGTCCTAAACGTAGCAAACTGGAGCGGAATTCACTGGTTTCAGGCTCGCCTTCAATGACTTTCAACACTTTCCACCACAAAGGCTGGTCAAATGTTATAATTGGTGTTTTGTTGTGTTATTTTGCATGGGGACCACAAGAACGATCGTGCCGGTTAAAAGGAAGACTATACAATGCGAGGAACAAAAGAACAACAAATTCATTATCTATTCCAGACTGTAGGCCTTTCTGAAATTACACACACACACACACACACACACACACACACACACACACACACACACACACACACACACACACTAACGCAGGCACGCAGTCACATACAAACAATACAAACAATGCCGAAAACTAGTATGAATGAACGACTGAGATATCTAGATCTAGACTCAAGTCATTTCTACATGTACTTAAATTAGACATAGATCTAGATCCAAACACATGGACCTATTGATCTACTAAAATAAGTATTTCATAGAAACACTCTTGTGTTCTTTAACCATAACGGGTTTCCATACTTTAGCGCACACATCTGTGTGTTAGCGCAGGCGTTTGTGTGTTTTTCTTGATTTTAAAACGTACATAAGGGAACAGAGCAGTTCTTTCGATGTAGCTTATTTCTATAACTCATATTACAGTTGCATACTACACAAAATGGCACATCTGGCTTTAAACTTCTACCAAAATGCGTCAATTAAGTATTAGGGTTATGTGTGTCACAGGAAAAAGGTGTCAAGGATTCCACGAAAAGTTGATCACTTCCCGTGGAATGCCCGGATGTAAACCAGCGAAAACGTCTTTTTAGTTATGGAAATCCTCGAGGGTTAGAACAGAAATTGGTCAGTAGAAAATGACCAATATCTCAGAAAAGCCAGACCCTAAAGAGGTATAATTTATGGTGGGTGTTCAAAACACCCTTTTCTACCACTTCGCATCGAAATTATTTCTGTTGCAATTAGTGACGGGTTATTTCGTCTGGACAGTGGACTATTGAGTCGATTGGGCCAAAGATCTGCCGTACTTAAATAAGTACGGCTAGACCGAGGATACCGGAACTAAAGCAGGAACAGCAGCCGAATGTAAACAAAGGGTCGAGAGGGCTTATCGAGAAGGCCGGGGGCAAATTTGAACCGTGTGTACCTACAAGGCTAACAAGGTGTCGTAGACAATGACGACATGCCGTTAATCTTAGAAATGACGCATCTTTCTGATTGGCTGCTTATTTTAGTAATGTGATCCCACTTCCTGGGATACCCAAACATGGAACGATGTGTTTTCGGTAACATTTCGGATTTTCTAGATCTAGACTCTAGATCTAGATTTAGAATCTAGATCTAGATCTAGAATCTAGATCTAGATCTAGATCTAGATCTAGATTCTAGATTAGATCTAGATATAGATCTAGATATCTAAATTTAGATCTAGATCTAGATCTAAATTTAGATCTACCACCCCCCCCTCCTGCATTTTTAATCACTAATACATTTTTTAAAATAAACAACAACTTCAAAGTCAAAGCAACTCTACAAATTAGGCCTATAATTTATGGAACTGTTGGTCAATCGGGAGGAGGAAATGAGAGAAAAAAAACTGTCCGGGACCGGAATCGAACCTCTCCAAAAGTCATTGCTCGACATCAATCGCAGACGCGCTATCAAATCAGCTATCAGAAATTCCGAGAAATTTGTGTAGATTAAGCATAATATACATAGACACTTCCATCTTTGGTGCCATGCGGTTGTCTATACTTAGATGTAGTCACGTGATCGGAGGGGTATCCTGGTCTGACGTCAAACAAGATGGGCGCCTTACCTAAAAATAGTTTGCATCATTTCTACTTTTAATCGCATGTACAATGACGTGCCGTGTTGTGTTGTGTGCGTGCTCCTAAGTATTCATTCAGAGTGTGTTTCATTAGCCTTGCTCCCGATTTGAATGTGATAGTTGACTATTATTGTGCTTTATGGCATAAATTCTGTTTTCAGGATATTATTAAGTGCTGGTGTTGATTCGAATCAAGGATTTATTTTGGTAGCCTCGGGCTAGACCCACTTCGTACAATTAATGATAAAAAATAAAACCTGTTAAGTTGATGAGATCAGTGTTGAATTAATTAGAAAACTATATCTAGATTTAGATTCTATATATAAATATATATACATCGTATTCAAGGAGATTAAAAGTAATTTAGTTCTAAACTCCTTGATCGTATTACATCTAGGCCTAGGGCCTAACCTAATTTAGGCCTAGGGGGTACATTAGCCTAGGGCCTATAAACAAGAACACCGTCTAGTGACTTCCTTCAAACTTCCTTGATCCCAAACAAAAGAAAACAAGAAAAGAAACAAACCAAAATCACTGAAAATAGTAAGTTTGTTGTTGTTTTTAAGGGGGTGGGGATAAAAGAAGAAGAAGAACCAACCCTTAAAAAAACGACGAAGGACAATAATGGGAATGTAGAATTAATATCAAGAATTAGATCAAGGCTGTAGAATATCTAAATCTAGGTTCTAGCCTAGGTTCCGGCCGCCTTGCAGAGTTCAGTCTATTCAATAAAAATATAAAAAAATGTTAGCGCTTTGCTTTGGACTGAACTGGACTTAGGATTCCAGGCCCAGGAACTAGGGTAGGCTTAGGCCTAATTTTCTGTATAATAACAAGTTCTTCACAGCTTCGTTAATTGTTTTCCGATTCAGTGTCAGTAGCCCTGAGTTTGAACTCTTGGACCTGAAAAAATTGAAGGTTTCACGAAGGTGTAGAATCGCAGGCAGATTCGCACTCTCCCCGACTCTGCTGCTTCTTCTACCGCGTTGCCTCGTCGTTGCCTAACTCGTTACAGAAGACAGTGGCTCAACTGTAACGAGACTGTATTCACACGGGAGTTGGACTTACATTCAGGTCGTTATTTTTGTTTGATTGTATTACTACTTTTTTACACGCACCTGGGACCTAAAACGTACTGATCTTACAATGCATTGAATTAAGGCCTATCCAGGCTAGAAGACGAAGAACCAGGTAGGCCTAGAATTTGTCTCTACCGTGTACCCCCTTTCCTTTAGCCTTTAGGCCTAGATCTACAGCTACTAGATCTAGATCTAGATTCTAGATCTAGATCTAGATTCTAGATCTAGATCTAGATTCTAGATCTAGATCTAGATCTACTAGATTCTAGATCTAGATCTAAGCACTAGGCTTACCCCCTCGATCTAGGTCATCTAAATGCACCTACGGCCTTACTTAGCTAAACTGACTTAGTAAAGAGCAGTGCCACTGTACACCACTAAGGCACTAGGCTAATTATGCATCATGTATAGCAATCTAAGATCTAAGTTGGCAATGTAACATTATATGTAGGCTGTAGGCTATTATGTATAGAGATCTAATCTAGATTCTAGATATATCTAGATCTAGATCTATTCTAGATCTAGATCTAGATCTAGATCTAGATTTCTAGGTCCAAATGTGTTCGCGTAGCAGACTTTTGTTTTAGTAGAGGTTTTACAGCGCTCGCACCTAGCGGACTGCAGATCCTCTAAGTGAAGTAGATCTAAACATTTTAAACATTATTACGTATTGATTTTACTTTTACTCCCCCTTTCATGCTCACTCAGGTATTTTATTGCCCTTTTCATGTTCGTGTTTCACAAACATTGCTGTCGCTAATTAATAGTCTATTACACAAGACTAGGCTAGAATAATTGCACAGTACAGCCTTTTATTTCCATGCGTTAGACCAACCTGGAAAGGGGGTGGGGGGTTGGGGGGCATTTCAAGTCTTTAATCTATGTGTGTGTAATGTTAGTAAAACTGGAGAGAGGAGGGGGGAAGAGAGAGAGGGTGAGGGAGGGAGGGAAATGAAGGACCAATATTGGCAATTGGCTATATTCTTTGCATAATTTATAATTTAAATAAACTCACTGAGCATTATTTATCCAAGTGGAAATACTCTAGCTGAACATTTAAATAAAATTATTATTTTTTATTGCCGGATTTTTATTCTTTATGATGTTACGCCTATATAATATTTTACTTTATTTCAGGCCTCATCTTTGGGCAAGATGATTCAGAGACAACTGTTGAAGCTTCTGAGAGGGAGTACAGGCTCTTCTATCGCACTCCTAACCCGACAATCCAAGCGAGGCATCTTGGGACCATGTTGCTATGGTATCAACTTAACACATCGTATATCGAGAAATCTATCTGTTTCACACTGCATCTATCGACAGACCATCTCATCTGATCATATACTGACCAGTAATTTTCCAGATATTGATATTCCCAAAGATGTGACCTTCCATGAGTTTGTCTTCAACCGATGTGACAAGTATGGAGATAAGGTTGCCTTGGTATGTATGTTATTTCAAATGAAGACTCTGCAAGAACTGTCCGAGCGTGTTATCTGTAGGGTTATATTTATTTCTCTGTGCTGAGATCTTCCTTTGAAATGTTATATTTTTATATTAGAGGTTTAAAGGAATGTGAAAATTTAAAACCATAAATTATATTTTCAAGCAAAAAAGAGTCTAATTTTTTCATGTAGCAGTTTCAGCTTCTCTCTCTGCTTCACATATCTGCCAACATTGTTGTTAGAATGAAAAGTAGTTGTATAGGTGGTTGGCGAGTGCTTTGGTGTGGGAAGAGTAGTTGTTAATGTTACTGTTGGTGGAGAAAGTAGAGAAGTGGTACTATCATCATGCATAAAATTATCTGCAATGCTTTTTGTGACTCCCCCCCCAAAGTGACTCATCAGCGGACAAATGAAACGTTTTCGCCGATTTGTATGCTTTCCATTTGAAGGGTGATATGTGTCTTCACTATGATGTTTTACCATTTAGGTGTTGCTTAATTATATAATATAAATTTGAGTTTTGCTTTAAAATTTTATTTGGCCCTGTGAAAGAGTTTGCATTACAATTAGGTCTTTTTTTTTTTATAGTAGAGAGTTTTATGGCGCTCGCAACTGCATAAGGTCATGAGCGCCAAGGGGTGGGTGTCAACAGAGAAGTCTTTACAGGGAATCAGACTTAAACTGCTCACCTCTCTAGCTTCAACAGCACAAGGTCTGCTTTGACTATCAAGGCACCCTGGAAATAGCAGGTCACAAGAGAGTGACAAACATACAAAAGAAGTAGAGGAAAATGACAATAGTAAGGATCAGGAAAGAAAAAGCAGCAGTTCCCTGTTGTATAATTCTTACTATGCTTGAACGAGAAATGTCCCCCCTTTGGGAATGGTCTAAAGACCCTACTGTCAGTGGCACTGCCCCGGGGGGTGATTAGGTCTTGCACTTGGCCTGTTAAAGTAAATCTGAGTTAGCCTGTGGTTTGAGAATACCATTATAAATGTTAAAAATTTTGTTCTCAGGAACCGTTTACCTTGAAATGTTATTGTTCTGTCCTCAGAAAGTGTTCACCTTAGTTTTACTTTTGCCATAGAATGTCATTTTGTTTTACATTTTTACCTTAAAATGTTATTGTCTGCAGGAGGAGTTTGCTACTGGGAAAACGATAAAATATAGTCAGCTGAGGGAGACGTGTCTGAAAGTGGCCAGTGGGCTTCACAGGCTGGGGCTTCGTAAGGGAGACGTGCTCCTAACATTCTCAACCAATAATATTGACTTCACCGTGCTAATGTTGGCCTGCTCATGCATCGGTGTTTGGTTCTCTCCCGCAAATCCAACTTTCACGCCAGGTACATTTTTTTTTAAATCTCGGCCCATTATTCTTCTTCAGACTTCTCAGTGGCTCGTGTGTGCTTTTGTGCCGTCTGCTACTTATATTTTTTTCAGCATCATTTTAGTAGGTGTTTGACACATGCTCTGATGTGGTTTGCTCTCATTCCTATCAAACTTCTATTGTCCTTGTCCCTCCTTCTTTTCTGAATATGTTACTGTCTAGAAATACCTCTATTCTTCAGTATTATACTACTTATAAATTATATTCTTTTCAAAGATAATAGAGGAGAAAAACTGTTAATAAAGAATGAAATAAATGGACCACCACTACTGAAAGCAGAAGTGCAAGCTGCCTTTAGGAAAATGAAACAAGGAAAAGCCACAGGGCCAAATAATATTCCAGTTGAAGTGATTGTCGTGCTTGAAGAACTAGGCAATGCTATTTATGACAGCGTTGAGATCCCAGAAGATATGATGACGTCAGTTTTTATAGCTTTACGTAAAACACCAGGTGCCACTGAGTGTGATAAGCATAGAACAATTAGCCTTATGAGTCATTTTACAAAAATATTGCTGCGAATACTAATGGGAAGATTGAGAAAAAGTGTAAGACCAGAGATATCTAATTAAAACGCAATTCGGCTTTGCTCCTAACAAGGGCACTGGAAATGCTATATTCACCATAACAATGTTAATGGAAAGATGTATTGAAGCACAGAAAGATCTGTATTTTTGCTTCATAGATTATTCAAAGGCGTTTGATTAAGTTAGACATGATGAGCTATTTGAAATACTGGAAAAGCTAGACATAGATGGAAAAGATCTAAGAATTATCTGGAATTTGTACTGGGACCAAAACGCTGCTGTACAAATTAATGGAGAATACAGTGAATATAAGCAGATTAGGGGAGGAGTGAGGCAAGAATGTGTTATGTCACCAGACCTCTTTAACATGTACAGTGAAACAATCCTTAGAAACCTAGAAGAATGTCCAGGTCTCAAATAAATGGAGGAAATATTAATAACATCAAATGCGGGTGACACGGTTTTAATAGCAGGCTGAGAAAAGGACCTTCAATTGCTTCTAGATACTGTTGTAACAGAAAGTGAACGTAAAGGATTATTGTTGAATGTAAAGAAAACAGAATGCTTGGTAATATTAAAAAAAGCAACAAATCCTTGTTGTAATCTCATTAGCAAAGGTGAAAAGGTCAAACAAGTCCAACAGTTTAAATATCTAGGATATATGTGTGTGTGCCTGGTGAAAGGGACCACATGTCGCATTTTCTCAAACCGAGATATCAGGCTTCAAAGTCAAAAATAGAATTTTTGACAAAAACTAAGTTCCATTAAAAATGGATTCTTCAGCCATTTATTTATTGGTATTTACAAGGATTTGGGTTATTTTGACTTGAAAATACATTTTAAAAGGTGTTTTTTAACCCGAGGTATATTGCATAATCCCAAAAAATGCGTGAGGAAACTGGCTTTCAGGGTAAACACTGCGGATGGTTTCTCTTGTCCATTCATAAAGTCGACCCAATCACATTGCATACTAAAATTTAGGTCATTCTCTCTGCTCTCCAATGGCAGGTAGTGCGCATGAATATCTAGAACATGTAAACAAAGCGAAACTTTGCGCATCCATACCCTTTTGTTTCTTTGGAGAACAAACTTGTATCGCCTATTTCTGCCCTGTGCAAACCGTATTTCTTGAAATTCCTGTTCAATGTGGTGGTGAATTTGTTTTGAAGACGTAATATAAACACCATGAAGCTGTTCTTTTATTGTACAGCTGCTTTTTAAAGTTGGTTTGTGAGAAGCGACTGTGTTGTCAGGTCGTCTCGAAGCACAACAACACGGCGGAGCTGCCAGCTGTTACTACTACCGGTACTGTTAGTAGTAGATCTAGTACTAGATCTAGATCTAGTACTGCTATTCGTGAGCAGGACATTGTGTCTCTTCTCAATTCTTTTAGACGCATTGGAATGTCAGAATGGCAACTGAAGAAGACATTAGAGATGTAATATGCGATTATTTAGTTTCTGACGTCGATTTGGGAGAAGAGGAAGAAGATGAGTTCGATCTGTGGTGCCATCGCCAGTTCCAGACCCCGCACTTGAAGCAGAACCGAGCGAAGCAGGTAAAGATTAACAACAACAAAAACAACAGTGATAATAGAAATAGATTTAGATTTAGCAAACTAATAATTATTTATTATAATGATAATTAAAAGTAATAATTATCATTACGCTGTTCTTTCTTGATAAATCTAGATCTAGTTTAGATCTAGCTTACTCATAGTAGTGCATTTTTGTTTTCTTAATTCTAAATGTATGCAGAACAAAATTTCATTTATTCCTGGGAGAGTCTGGGTTCTAAGATCTGGATATGTGGCAATCTTGTTAAGTGGGTAGGGAACAAAAAGTTTACCTCTGACCCTGATGATTGATAGTGTTAAGTTCCCTAGTTACTGTGGTGAAGATACTTTTTTTTGCCTGTGTGTGTTGCAGGAGATGAAGGGGGAGGGAGGGGGGTATCAAGTTTTTAAACAAAACAATAATAATTATGAACATGATTTAACAACATTATATTTCAGCAACAGCAAAACCTTTTTACTAGAATGGTGACTTGTTATGAAAAAAGGGTGTTCTGTTTTTGTTTTTTCTGCAGAAACAGAGGTGAAGCTTTAGAGCCGTTTTTCTCAAAACTTTGTTTCCGTACCCTGCCTTACAAAATCGCCCATATCTCAAAAACTACTGAAGATATCTTCAAAATTTAAAAAGCACATTGTTCAGAAATGAATTCTGTACAAGAAAATGCCAAAAAACGGGATTTTTCAAAATGCGACATGTGGTCCCTTTCACCAGGCACACACACATATGATAACATCAGACGCCAAATGTTCCACAGAAATTGAACAGAGAATTACAATGGCTAAGTCTAGTTTCAATATAATGAGCCCAATCCTGAAAAATAGAAACATCTCTTTAACCACCAAAATAAACATTCTGAAATGCTATGTATGGTCAACCCTTCTATATGGCTATGAATGCTGGACAATCACTAAAGACAGTGAAAATAAAATAGAAGCAACAGAAATGTGGTTTCTTAGGAGACTGCTAAGAGTATTGTCGAAGGAAAAGAAATCAAATGAGGTAGTGCTTGATGAAGCCCACGGGCTACGCTTACTGTTAAAAACAATCCGGAAACGACAAATGCTGTTTTTGGGACACCTGAATAGACTTATGGGTCTTGAACATGTAGCTCTCACTGGCAAAATTGAAGGCAAGCGAGGCAGGGGTAGGCCCAGGACAACCTACTTGGGGAACTTGAACAAGTAGGTGACAGGGAAAGGTCAGAGAAAAATAGCTTTTTTGAGAGCATCCGAGCAAAGGAATGAATGGAGAACCATGATCGCTGATGTCTGTTGCATATCTGACACGGGTTGATGATGATGATAAATTGTATTGCTAGGGCCGTAAAACTCATACTAAAACTTTTTTTTTAATAACAATTTATAAACCATCATTTTATTCCTATTGTGCTTTCTAGTGACACAAATCCAACTACCATGTGAATTTACTCTGACCTACAGCTCAATATATTCTGTGCTTATGCCATGCTTTTCCTTATAATCAGAATCAATTGAATGTTTAGATAGATGCCTAAAATGGTAAAGGTTTAAGATGTTGTTCTTAACACCTAAGTGATATCTGACTTATGTATTTGCCTCTTGGCAGTGCTCCCTTCAGACCTACAATGAAAAAAACTCACTCTGATGGATACTTTTGAATTAATCTGTCCAACTTTCTGTATCTATTCCACAGTCTCCCAACTTGAATTATAAAATAGAAATGGAAATATTCTTTGTTCTGTTTGCATGTGTAGGTTATGCCTAAAATTAATCCAATCCTTATTAACGGTACTCTTTTTCTCATCGAGCTTTGCTGACAGCCTCTATTCTAACTGGTTAATTAACTAGTTACAGGATGGCCTGTAACTAAAGTGTTAAATGTACACATTCAGTCAAGCAGTGGTTCTATAGTACACAAGGGTAAAATGATAATAGATTAATAATAATACATTGAATTTACATAGCGCTCTATCCCATATTAGTATTATAAGCCCTGAGCACTAATGAAATCATGGTACTAGATTGAGGATAAGACCAGAAAAATTAATGCTAAGACTCAAATTTCAAATGTCAAACTTTTTGGCTATGGTCAAGGCTAGTCATAATTGATTTCTCCACTTTCTATTATGTTTATACATTAAAAACATTTCACCCTTAAGATTTTGATTCGGATCAGTTCACATGGCCTCTTTTGTAAAAGGTGTTATATCTCTCAGATTGTTTATTATTTTGAGAAGTTTCCTTCTGAGAAAATCGGGTGCTCAGGTACTCCTGTTCCTGTACTGTACTTATGATAGCTTCTAATAGTATGTTTGCGTCCATTTTCCCCTATTTTTTTTAGTAGAAAAGATGTTTACTCCCTTTGTCAGGTAAGGCACTCTACCCCCCCCACTCCCAATCTCCTGTTCTGTTTTCAGTTTGGGATCAAATTCT
The DNA here is from genome assembly GCF_000002075.1 of Aplysia californica. Lineage (NCBI taxonomy): Eukaryota > Metazoa > Mollusca > Gastropoda > Aplysiida > Aplysiidae > Aplysia > Aplysia californica. The sequence goes on along the minus strand of NW_004797857.1, from coordinate 424,346 downwards.
TTCTGTATTCTCATCTTCATTTATTTTTTGTTTCATTTCTCAACTTTCAATAAATGAGTTTACTTATATTTGTTGTGTTGTATTAATTTAAAACCTTTTTTTTGACAGATAGATATATGTGAATATACTTTTTAATAGTTTTCCCCAAACTTGTTGAAGTAAAGTTTGATGTTTGAAGTGTAGTGCTCTAATTTCTGGACACTTTAAGACTGCTGCATCTGCTAAATAAAAAATGATTTCATAGTGAAAATAGATTATATCTTAAAATGTAGGTCTTGATTCTTTGTCCAGACGACTCTGGGTTTTTAGGAAAAGATTTTGTGGAAGGACAAGAAAAAATGTTGGACTCCTCATAAATTTGATCCGTAATCAAATCTCCACTGTTGATCTAGTTCACTTGTCACCGGAGTCAATGAGACTGTGTTGTACATATAAACACACAATCACATGATACAAGCACAAATACTCATTTGCTCGAATGTGCACACATACACAAACACACACACTCACACACACGCACCCATGCACGTAAGTATACACACACACACACACGCAAGCATTCACACATCTCTGCCGTCGTAAGGGAAAACGACGAATGGTCCTGCGCAGGTAGTGAGGCAAATTTTTCAGGAGAGGCAAAAACAGTTTTCACT
>NW_004797857.1:418232-423593 GCF_000002075.1 Aplysia californica | reverse complement strand
ATTCTACCCAATTCAGAACATACTTGACCTAATGCATAAATAGGGGGAAAGGGGGGGGGGAGGGTCTCACTCTACATGGAGTCACATTTGGGTCGCCTTACTGTCATGCCCAAAAGACATTTTTAAGAACGGGGGATCAATATTTACTTTCATCTAATTATTCAACGGATTCAGATATAAAAAAAACATTTGTGCTTGCAAGAAGTAGTCAATATCATGCATCAGAGTGCATGTGCGTATGTGTGTGAGTTTGCGTGAGGTAATATGAGCAAAAAGCCAGTCCCTGGGTCATTTCAGTAAAAAAACCAAAAAAAAAAAAACAACCTGAGAAACCAAGCAGCAACCACAAAAACTTTATTCCACTCAGCTTATTTAAATACTTGGCAGTTCTTATGTATAACAATTACAGTCAAACCTGCCTTAGCAGTCACCTCATGATAGAGGTCACGTGTCTGTACCAACGGTCACTATTCCCCCAAGACCCTGATGTTTTTCTTATATTTCTAACCTGTCCATAGCAGACCCTGTCTAGCGAAGCTACAGTCAGTCATTTTTGCGACACTTCGACCTCAAATCTTGCTCCTGACAGTCACTTGCAACAAAAGTTTTCCCCAAACATGAGCTGTGTACGTTCAATCAATGCACAGAAGCTCTTATTAATATTGTAGACAGCCATTTTGATGGAAATAAAATGGAAAGATAAAATAAGGATATCAGACTTTATACCATGTGTTGACTTTTTCAAGTCTAGCATGTGAGCATATTTCTCAGACCCAATCTACAGCTGCCGACTGTCTGTAATGGTAAATTTTCTCAGTCATTCTGGGTGACTGCTAAGTACACGCTTGAATGTACTTTCAACTAGCCAGTATACTGTATGTAAAGCTTTCACTAATGCCACTACATCACTGTGACAAAAAATAAATTAGACTGGGGGAAAGAGCGGGAGGGGGGGGGGGGGGGGAGACACCAGCTGCTTTGGTGGCATCCCCCCCCCCCCGAAAAAAAAGCTTTTATTTTCTTAGAGGTCAACAGGTATACTTTGGAACCTATGGGCCCTTTCAGAGCCACGCAAGAATATTTATTTGGCAATGCTTTTGAATATAATTAACAGTCCCTTAAAAATGAGTCTATACATTATTCTTTTCAAAAACAAAAACAAATTTCCCATCTTAAATAAAAGCTTTCACGGCAAAAATAAAGAATAATACCCCTAGTACTGACAAAAAGCATGAAGTTATAACTGTAATGAATAGAAAAGTAAGGGGGATACAAAAGTGGGAGTACAGTGATGGGGATTATTTTTACCTTTTTGCAGAAGTTCATGATCTTCCAAGACATATTGAGCATGGGTATCAGGAAAATTGAAATTTACACACTCCATCCCTCCTCTACACCCTATCCAACCCAGCTCTACAACACAGATGACATTGTTGCTGCTTCAGACTAAAAAGCAATAAATACTCCCATGAATATGAAACTTGGACACAAAATGCAGGGAGAAAAAGAATCCGGGGGAAGTCAAAGATTCTTCATTTCTTTCCGCTTTTGATAGAGTCCTAGTTAACATTCCCAGAACATCACTGAGTATGTGGATGTCCCGGAAGTAAGCAGCATAACAATATGGTGGTCAGCCTTCTAGCCTCCCTCCACCTCAAGCAAACGCTGCACCGACAAGCACTATGATGAACACAACAAAGAGGCTGCTCCGTTGAGGTAGGCCGTGATTCTCGGTGGTGATGATAGGTGCAGCCGTGGTCACCTCCTCTGTTCCTTCCACAGATCCTAAGAACTGCGAGTTGTCTGTTTCTTTCAGATCTATGAAGATCAAAAATGAAAACTTTTACAAATCTTTGCTGGCAAATAAAGCTGATTTGTGCAAGAAAACAATACATAAAATGAGATGTCATGTATAATGTCGCCATCCACGAAGTAGCCCAGGGTTAAAAAAAAACAAAAAGGAGAAATAATTCAATACACATTTTCAAGCACATCAAAATTAGCTATACATAAGTTTTCAAAATGATAGAAGGATTGATTTTTGAGTTTTCAACTGTTTCATATTTAAGCATTGAAATACACAGTTCTTTATGAGCGAAGCTAGCCTCATAGATGAGCTGTAAAGAACCCGAGGGACCTGACCAAGGTCTTGCAAAGGCATTTTGGATTCTAATGGAATACAATCTTCAATACCATAAAAAGAGTTTTAGTCATGAGTAACAAGAAGCACAACAATGGCCATTTTGTGCAGGGGAAAAGCCATACAGATAACTAAAAAAGCAGAGGGAAGGGAAGAAAAAAAGAACCGTTTTGTTTTTTCTTTACTAAGCATTTCACGACATTTGCAACTTAATTAAGCCATATAAGTGCCAAAGAATAGAAGTGTTACAAGAGAGTGACAAATACAGAAAAGAACCAGGAGAAAAAAGGACTATAGATGTTTGATAGGAAAGAAGGAGCTAACCACATCAGAGCACCCGCCAACCACACACACGTGTGTTTTGATGCTGTGTGACTTACCATTAAAATTACTTCCCATGTCATAGCATGGGGTCATGTTGTCCGGGGTAGTGAAGTGCAGGACCGCCGGGGTGCTCTTCAGCTTGGAGGCTTGAGATATGATCTGAGCAGTGTAGTGCTTCGATTTTTCCAGGTATGTCATGCATGCCCTTGAGTCATTCTGAAAAGAAGAAGTTACTGTTAAGTTTAGAATCAAACCCCATTCAAAGAAAAGGAGCTTATGTTTATAGGAGTCATTCTGAAAAGAAGAAGTTGTTATTTATATTACGATCACACCCTATTGAAAGAAAAAATGCTCATTTTTCATCTGTTAAGACATGTTGATACAATTAATCATTGTGCAAAAGCAGGAGAGTCTATGTTCAATAGCTGAGGAAATATTGGACAATAAGCTGCGCCACCAATTTTTTTTTTTATTGCACTATAATTATGCAATCAAAATCTAATACAAAAATATTCTAATACTGAAGCAACAAGAAGGAAAATGGAATCTAAAAAAAAATTATGAACAAAATAAATTACTTTCAAAAGTTTAAACAGAAAAGCATTTCAGGCCCCCAAAAATTGGCAAATCAAAGAAGCATTTCAGTGATTAGTAACTTATTTTGTCAGCACGCTTCACATATAAACAGGTGAGTACAGAGGAAGAGTAAGAAAAACGAACAGCAGTACTACCGTCGTAAGGGAAAACGACGAATGGTCCTGCGCAGGTAGCGAGGCAAATTTTTCACGAGAGGCAAAAACAGTTTTCACTTTATAACTCTTCTATTTTTCACTCTTTTAAGCTGTAATTCACCAGATATCTGATTTAGATGTTCATAAAGCAGTTTCTAAAGTTTGAATGGTTTAGATTAAAGAGTAGCAAAGTTATTTGACATTCGTCGTTCTCCCTTACACTGCGCACCCGCAGGTGAGCCTTGCGATGTACGCGAAAACGACGAATGGTACGGTTCGTCGTTCTCCCTTACACTCGTGAACGTTTATGGGCGTAGGCGATGGTCAGTTATGACGCACCATTGACAGTAATGACTGTGTACTGGTAACTACAAATAAAAATAAGACGTATACAAACCAGCTATTATACGTATAAAGTTAGGTTTTTGTTATATCCCAACTGTAACTCGGTAAACGTCCTTCGTTTCCCTTCCTCGCTTGATTAAATACTACACAGTCAGTGTACAAATCAGATGTGCACACATTTGCACCAACTTGATATAAAACTGTCTCATTCGGAACCAAAGTTTTGTTTCTAAAATATCTCTTTACTGTATTCTCTTCAGAAGCGAGTTTTACTTTTTATTTTCGCTAATTGCAAATTTTTCCCTGAACGTCCAAAGGGATCAACAATGTTACAATGTCAATAATACGATCAGATCATTGCAAAGGCAAACTTTCACATAAGAAATGTAACAATCTGACAAAACTGTATCTCAAACGCTTTTAGGAGAGGTAATGCAACGCTTTATGTTTAATAAAGAATTCAGTTGATCGGATCGGAAAACAGACCTACCACAAAGTAGAGATCGACAAGGACAGTTTGAATCTACAAGACATTATTATACTCCATCGTAACGTCCGTCAAGTCATAAAAAATCGTAAAGCAAGACTAAGTGTCGCCACAATACGTCCACTTTTTAAGTTGGACAAAGAAATTTACTCTCATAACGCAGTGTCATTAATTGCTTGGTAATTCTATAATGATGTCGACCAGTGACACGTGCTAGACAAATTGCGGCACTATAACCATCGTTGGGATTTGGGATGTCAAATGACTGGACAGCAAACTAACATGACGTTAGTCTGTGAACATCTGGCGGACACTAATATGCAGTGCTAATAAATTTCTCCCTAAATACTTTATTGACCATCCCATCCCCACCCATTTCCCCCTGTTCCCATCCGTTTCCCCCTCTCTCCCGCCTGCTCATGTCAATTCACACCATCAGCATAGGCCTAATACGTGAAGACAGACAGAAAGACACACTAAGAGATACATTCTTATAAACCATCGACGGTACTCCGGGGGAGGGGGTGGTGGTGTGTTTTGTTTGCTAAAAAGGCGTAGCATGTTTGAACTGACGCAACAGTGACCAATTGTCATTCGTCGCCCATGCCGAATTTGCCCAACGGCAGAGACCAGGGGACAACGCCGAACGAGCAGTGATCCTTGACCGATCGACCATTCGTCGTTCTCCCTTACACTGAGCTCTGGCTCGGAGCGCGCCAGTGTACGGGAAAACGACGAACTCTCAATTACGCAACAACAGATTAACTTATGACAAAAATTTTTACACCATCAGATGCAGAATTATATACTCTATGAAATATGTGAAAATACCAAAATCGAAAAATTTTGACCATTCGTCGTTTTCCCTTACGACGGCAGAGTAACTAATTGATAGTGGATACTACAGAAGTACTATCCCCCACCACCCCAATCACAATTTAACAAACTCACCCCAGGAACCTGGATCTTGAAAGGCGCCGTGTTGTATACAATGGTGGACGATAGCAGCGAAGACGCAGAAGCTGTTCCGCCACCAGGGGGCGCTCGGCTCGGTCCCCATAGTACAGAGAACTGGTTGACCCTACGGCCGTCCGTGACCTGCGGCTGCTGCCAGCTGAGTACTGCCTGGCACATGCAGCGTGACTTGAGCTTGAACCTGACTGTCAGGTTGTCTGGTGGGGTGGGGGGAGGGGCTGCAGGAGAAACACATACACACACACACATTAAAACTGGCTGACTATGGAGTTATAATTAACAATTTCACTTACGTAGCCCATTTCCATGAAGAAAGTGCTCAGTGTACTTTACAATGATACAAAGAACACGAGCACGCC
>NW_004797857.1:400289-418132 GCF_000002075.1 Aplysia californica | reverse complement strand
TCCTCCTCCTCATCATCATCATCACCATCATCATCATCATCACCATCACCATCATGATCATCATTGTTGAGCTTTGGTGACCATTTTCAGGCAACCCCCCACCTCCTTCCTTCACAAATAATATTATTATATCGATTTCGAATCGATTCGTGTTTGTTTTCGAAGATCAAGATCGAATTCAGCCAAATTCGGTCGAATTCGGTCGAATTCGGTCGAATTGTGCTACGGTGGAAGCTTTTGGCCTCTCCATGAAGTACAATCTGGCTGGTCCCCGAATCAATTCGACTTCTGGATTCGACTTCTGGATTCGACTGGATTCGATTGTTGACAGTGTTCACTGAGTTTACTAGATGTACCTGAGAACAGATCCACATGTCTTGAGGAACGCCCCAGCGCTGGAACACTGCAAAAAATACTGGCCCAATGGTGCCGTTCTCCCCATGACGTTGGGTGGAGCGCATGCGTATTGCCCTGAAAAAGACAGAGAAAGCAGAAAAAGATGTTCACTATGACGTTGAAGGTGACAGTCTATGTACACCATCGATTTATATCACATTAATATCCTATATAGTGCAGTCTTACGTATTTCCGGTTTTATATGGAGCGTATCATGAGAGGAAAATGAGGGGTAAAGAGAGGGAGGGAGAGGGAGAAAGAGAGAGAGAGAGAGAGAGAGAGAGAGAGAGAGAGAGAGAGAGAGAGAGGGGGGAGGATAAGCAAGATGAGCATGGATTTTTATGGATCATTTCATTTCATTGTTTTCATTTTTAACTTGTGTTTTGCTTCCTGTCTACAAGTTTTCACTCAATGAAGAGGATTTTTTTGTCCAACAGCACAAATTTGTCTTTGGGGAAGCTCCAGGGTTCGAATCCTTCCAGAAGTTGCTGGAGGACGATGGGTCAGCTCTGCCAGAGGTGACATTTGACCCCATGGACGATGTCCTTGTCCTGCCCTATTCCAGCGGGACCACAGGCCTGCCCAAAGGTGTCATGTTGACACACAACAACTGCGTCGCCAACATCCTTCAGCTAGAGTAAGAATTATGCTATCAGCAACATTTTCCTTTTTTGTTACTCGAAACAAAAGAAATATGAAGCTTCTGAATCCATAAGGCCGGTAAACTAGCCCAGGACATTGTAATAAGATAGTTTTATCACAATTAGTGTGCACATCTTTCAAGTTTTTTCATCCGGCTTGGGTCTCAATTAGTGTGCACATCTTTCAAGTTTTTTCATCCGGCTTGGGTCTCAATTAGTGTGCACATCTTTCAAGTTTTTTCATCCTGTTTGGCAGCAATGGGGCGGGTCTGACGAACTGACCCCACGAGCCAGGTCAACCGGCAGACTAGTTAGGTGACCCTTGCCCTCGATTGTCTTGCTATTTATTGTTTATTGAGATTGTTGATTCTTTCTGATGGAAGAACATATAACTGTGTATCATAATTCATATCATTCACTTCATTTATATCACTTGCAGTAAAAAAAAATGTATGTAAGGGGTATCTTTCTTCTCAAAGTGAAAATAGTTGCTTTTTAGAAATCTTTTTTTTGGCTCAGAATTAACAGTCTGTCTTCTGTACACATTTTGTGATGAGACTTTTCTCAGCAGTTGGTTTTACAAATTTCTCGTAGAGATCTTTATACCTCTTGATCAGTGTATAAATGAAGACATATGAATAATGTACCTCTGACCTTTCATCATCCCTGAATCTACATGACATTGCACACGTTCGAACCTTCAGCTTTATCCATTTATGACTTCCCGACTTTCACCCTTTTTTTCCCTTTAACCTCTGACCTTTAATCTTTCAGACAGTCCCTCCCAGTGGCCGCCACAGATGTGGCCTTGGGACTTCTTCCCCTGTATCACATTTACGGGATGGTCGTTGTCCAGTTTTCTGTGCTGACTAGTGGCGGTCAAGTCGTCTATCTGCCTAAGTTTGAGCCAGAACAATTTCTGAAATGCATTCAAGAAAAGAAGGTTGGTGGAAAATTTGTAGGTGACTTTTTTTTATAGTTTTAAGGAACTTACAAACTTCCTTAAGTCCATCCCTAAAGGTTGGTAAAAACTAATGGATTCCCTCCTCATTAATCCTATCCGTACGTCATGTTTTACTATCTGTATGTTGTGTTTTACTATCATACCCATACGACTTGGGGAACACCACTTTCCAAAGAGAAAATTTACCCTTTTATCCGATCCATACGCTTTGCATTGATGTCTGTCAAAATGATTTTTTGAGAAATACTGAAAGTTTCAAAGAGATCTTCACTCTAGGAGTATTCTAAAATGTGAAGAATACATCCCCGGGGTTACAAAATTACCCCAGGGTGACAGATAGGGTTAACAGGAATGTTCCATCTACATAATGACTCATTTTTGTCTCATAGGACCCTGCTTATGTGAAGTTATTGAAATTTCAGATACAGTATCTCAAGTTTTTAAAATCATTTGAAAGCGCACGTTTTATGTTGTATATGTTTTCCAATTGGGTAGAATAAATTTAATAGTTGCCTATCTGGAAGACAAATCTTGCCTTGCTTCTTCTCTGGAAGTATGGAAAGATTTCTTCTTTTTTTTAGCCTTATTTACATGATACCCTTATCTCTGTATCTTGATTGTGTCTTAAAAACAGCTAAGACAATCTGTCATTGTCTCTGATGTGGATGCTTAAGTGTGGTCGGCTCCTTCTATTTTTCGTCAATGTTATTGTATTCTTATTCAGTATCTTGGTAAAAGATATATCTGTCATTGAACTAATTCGAACTCGCCTCAACGTAAAGACGGTTCAGTTTAATGCGGTTGTTAATCATTGTTATGGTTCTGACTTGCTGTTGACTCTAGCTCATTAGCAATGAAAGGTCCCTTTTCTTTTTATTTTCTCTCTCTCTTCTCTCTCTCTCATTTCTCTCTCTCTCTCTCTCTCTCGTTCTCTCTCCTCTCTCTCTCTCTCTCTCTCTCTCTCTCTCTCTCTCTCTCTCGTTTCAGTCTCAGCTTTTATAGTTTTAGTAAGAGTTTTACAGTACTTCCAACACAATTACTAAATTAGATCATGTAAATGCTGAAGATTAGAGATGTTTACAAGAGAGTAACAAACACAAAAAAGGAGGGGAGATAATGTCAATAGATGTTAAACAGGAAAGAAGGAGCTAACCACTCCAGAGCACCTGCCAACCACCCACCCAAGCTATCTTTCTTTTTTTTTCCTTACTCAAAATTATTGTTACATTGTGTCAAAGTTCTTCTCTATACTTAAACTTCCACTCAAAAACACAACATTGCAGACCAGACATATTTAAATTGTCCATCTATCCAAAGGTGACTCTGGCTCATCTCGTACCTCCGTTGGTTGTGTTCCTGGCCAAGCACCCAATGGTGTCCGACTATGACATCACGTCGGTAAAGCGTGTTGTGTCTGGCGCTGCACCTCTTGGAGCAGATATTTCCTCAACTTTCCTTGAGAGGCACAAACAGGTCGAGTTCCTTGGGCAAGGTAGGCTTTTCTTTTCATTCACATTAGTTTTTATTTTTTGTTAAAAAAAATTTTTAATGTGATTTTTTTTTGTTTTACAGTTCGATGTTCAGATTTTGGTACCAATTTTTTATCTGTATGAAATTTGGTAGAATATATATAGTGGTCTCTACCAAAATGCACTCTGTGTAAAAAGCCAGCTATGCTCAAAAGGCCTGTCTGAAAGTGCAGAGCTAGACTATATGAGGTATGTCTTGGAAAAAAGATGGAAAATCGTTATATCAAAACGTATATTTATCCTTGGGAAATCAAATTTATTTCATCATGCATGCTTGACGAATGAGCCAAATCATTAGGACCTTAATTATTGCTAACAGATTAATTATTGTCTGGCAATGCACTGCCGTCTGCGTGAGAAATAATTGTGCGTTGTGATGGTCATGTTGAAGAGTTTTTATCTTGTACGTTCGTCAGGGTTTGGACTCACAGAGACGTCTCCAGTGACCAATGTAGATACGTCAATGACTCTGGGCTCTGTGGGATACATGATACCCAACACAGAGGGAAAGGTAAGGGGGATGGGACATTTCAAACTTTACCAATTCCTTGGGAGTTCTCAAGTCTGCCTTTGTTTGTTCGTTTCTGTTCTTGAGGGAGCAGGGGGGGGGGGGGGGGTTGTATTTTGCAAATTTGTTTATGATTGTTTGTTTATTATTTGATAACAGTCGGTGTTGTTCCATCCATTTGTTATTCCTTTTTATCTACACTGACTTCTGAGTTAAAGTTTGTTAAGATCTTGACCAACACATTGAAATTCAGGGTTTAATTCTGTCATGACAGAAGATCAAGTGCTCAACATTTAAAGTGATTCGAGTTATATATCCTACAAACTACATACAAGTAATGATTTTTACGTTTAAGTTTCCTTAAACATTTTCATTATTCTTTTGTTGGGGAGACTTACTATTTCCTTCAAGCGTGATTTCAGATTGACACACAAGTGTTTTTGACTGAGCTTAATCATTTACATTTAGGCCTCTGGGCGCCATGACAGAAGTTAGGAGAAGGCGGAACAGTGAATCAATTATTTTCAAGTTTATGTCTGTGTGGCAATTTGCTGGGTGAATTTTTATTTTCACAAGTGAAATTATTTGAATGTGCGTGCGCATAGCACACAAAAAGGGGGCTCTCGAGGCCTAGAGGTGAAGGTGTTCGCCTCACATTCAAAGGTGCCGGGTTCGAATCTGGGTAGCGACGAAAAAATTGCCTTCTTAGTAATGTTCAGTCGACTGCTTTCATCTCCACTTTCTTCCCCCACCTCCTTTGCCCCCTCCTCTGGGCTCCTAACTCTTTCTGCAGCCACGCCCATGATCTTCTGGTTCGAAAGATCTACACCTAGCCTTCTCGGACAAGGGCGAAAAATCTTGTAACTCCCTAGAGGGGAAGTGAGGTACGGCAGCCATGTTCAAAGAATGCAAATTTTCCTCACTGTGACCTGCATTGTTATTAAAGTTACACGTTTACCTGTATGACATTGAACCTCGAAAGATTTTGTCCAGTTTAAAGGAAAGAAGTATTCTTCATCTTTTTGACATTCAATTTGACCTTTATTGATTGATCCTATGGCATTTGTTGCAGATTGTAGATCTTGAGACTCAAAAAGTCCTTGGACAGAGAGAAGATGGTGAGTTCTGTGTGAGGGGCCCACAAGTGATGAAGGGTTACTTCAACAATCAAAAGGCGACTGACGACATGGTGAAACCTGATGGCTGGTTGTTCACTGGTAAGATATGAGATAGTCATGCTCTATAAGTTGTCCATTAGGGGACATTGATGTTGTACTTTCAAAAGCTTATGACTTTTTAGATATTCATATTGGTACGTAGCTGTTCATAAAGTTAAGATAAGATAAAATATAACAAGAGTCTTCATTGGAAATTCTTTTCGGAATAGTGGACAATGACTGTTGAAGGTGAATTCTTTTAAAACGGAAACAGCTTGTAGTGTACCTTTTCCAGTAATGTGAGAGGGCGACAATAATAAAGGGTAGTGTCGATAGCCTAGTGGTGAGGCTACCGGACTCGTAATTGTGAGATTGCGTGTTCGGGGGTTCGAGCCTCAGCTCTTTCCGACGCTGTGTCCCTGAGAAAGGCACTTTACACGAATTTCCCATTTGGCTTGGTCCTTTCGGAATTGGACGTTAAACTCGGAGGTCCCGCCTCTTAAATAATCTAATAGTGTTGATAGGGGCGTTAAACATCCTATACCATTTCACCCTTTTTTTTTTTTTCAATAATAAAGGAAAGTTATTTTGCTTATTTTTTCCAATTTTCTCTTCCCCTGCTCACCCTCTCAGGTCAAGTGTGTTTATGTACACTTATCATGGAAATGTGCCTGTTGAAAGGGCTTTATTACCAAAAGAAAAATTAATTGATTGAAAAACTGGTTTAATCCTTATTCTTTTGTTTTCTCTGGAAATACTGTTTAAACCTGGCATGAGAAAACTACAGACCATTGGTCAGTGAGCAAATTCAGTCCTGCATGCCAAACCAACCTTGTAATTTATAATGAATGTAGCCCACAGTGAATTAATAATTAATGAAAATAAAATTGTATTTTTTTAAAATCAAAATTTATTGTTTTTGGTCCGGGGATTGAGGACTGGTGATGGATCTCATTTAAAAATTGTCTGCCAGGTGACATCGGCTACTATGATGAGAAAGGAAGAGTTTACATCCATGACAGACTCAAGGAGCTCATCAAGTATAAAGGCTCACAGGTTTGTTGTTTACTGTCCAGCATCTGGGCGTGCATGTTACCACCTGAACTTACAGCTGGTGTATTCTGTTATGACACCAGGGTGTAGGGTGTGAAAAGGAAAATTTGTTGTAAAAAATCCTGGGTTAAAGACAGGAGTGACCTTTGAGACCTATTATATAGCCTGATCACTATCAATTTTCACCTTAAATCTTTCCAATAAACTGCCAAGAAATTTTACTTAAGTTTTGGTTTGCCTTCGCAGGTTATACATTTAAGGATGAGAATCGAAGTTCTAGAACAGTCTACTTCAAATCTCATTTATTTTTTGTCAGTCAGAATTTAATGATTTGATAAACGATAAAGGTCTGTCAAAGGAACTATCAATTTTGTTGGCTTCAAGACTAAATGGGAAGAAAAAAAACTTTTATAAATAATGCAAAGATAATATTTCATCATAATTTTGGGGAAGTGGAACCTCTTATGTACTTTGCTGCAGACATGGAATTTGTCTTCTGTCAAGACAAGCCATGCTTACTACATGTGTTGATTGTGTCGGATTACGATTGGAATGACTGGAGACCACTTAGTTTAATTTGAAGTCGAAAGTGTTTGCTTCTCCATTATGGAAGTCTACTTTGGTCCATGCCTATTGGTCACTCAGTTCTGCTTTAAGAAATAAAAAGAATACAGGCACCTGAAAACAGTGCTGGATTTACTTAATGCTAGATCTGGACTACAACTGGAGGATTTGTTTTGAAAAAATGGTCAATTTTGTAACCTGTGTCTGGTAGGATTTTAAATCTTTAGCAGAGAAAATTTAAATTAATAATTTTTCTAAAGGGATCAATCAAATATGGAAATTGTCCAAGATGACCACGCATTGTCAAGATTAAAAATAGGGTGTTGTTGAAAAGTTGACAATGTCCTTATAATAATTTATATATTTAAAAAGTTAAAAAAACCAAAAAAACCCACAGGAAGGGGGGGGGGAGGTGGATTGGAAGTGGTCTTTTTGACAGATGATTGCCCTGGACAGGTGGCAGTTAGAGCAAGTTCAATTGTAGGTTCTTTTTGTTTCTTCTCAATATGTTCAGGTGGCTCCAGCTGAACTTGAAGCGTTGCTTCTGGGTCACTCAGAGGTTGCAGATGTGGCAGTTATAGGAAAACCTGACGAGAACGCTGGGGAGTTGCCCACTGCTTTTGTGGTGAGGAAAAAGGGGTCAGAGGTCACAGAGCAGGACATTGTGCAGTTTGTACAAGGTGAGACTCAAACTTTGAACACTTGCGTGGGGGAGGGGGAGGGGGGGTTGGTTTGCTGTTCATTTTTATTTTTTTAGGGGGGGGGGGGAATTCTGGTCAGAGACATATTGTGTGTTCAAAATGGTAAAATGGTCATAAAGACTTGAGGAGTTTCAAAGCTCTTCTCCCACTTGACTTGATCCATTTTTAGTCGAAAGTAAATTTGAAAAATTGAACCTCTTAAGACTTTCTTTCCCTTTATTAAAAGATTTATTTCTTTAACTCGGTTATTTCTATCTTTAAAAAAAAAATTTCTCTTCGTGAAACTATTGTTATTGTGTCCATGCGCTTATCTTTTCCTAAACACAAGTTAAAATTATTGGCTAACCATCAACATAGCTACAACAGCCATTATTACCATGTTACTGTTACTGTAATCAACTTGTATGAAGAATCTAGTCATTATCATGCTGATTTTTGCAGGATCCTACTCTTTTTGTCTCGAATTGCTGTTTCAGTAAATCTTTCTTGCTTTTTCTTTGCACTAAATAGACACTGTTGTGTCGATGTCAATTAAAAACCCTGATAGCACAACACAAACTTTCAGAACTAGAGAATTTCTTTATATGAAGCAGATTTCATTTTAAAGGGAAGTTGCAATATATAGCACAAAGAGAGGGGGAACAAATGGAGGTTTGAAATTCTCTCATCATCATAGTAACAGAAATTTTGCGTTAAACGGCTTCATGTTAAACAGAACCTTCTGTAGTTTTCCTTTCTGCAAGAAACGAATGTGCTTTATAACAATTGAATGATAACTCTATGCTGCTTTCTACTTGACAGAACGAGTTGCCCCTTCCAAGAGGCTGCGTGGAGGTGTGCAATTTATCGATGAGGTGCCCAAGAACCCAAGTGGAAAAATTTTGCGGAGGATTATCATGGCAAACTACCTATGAACTCATGGATTTCTAAGTCTCTTTCTTTCAAGAGGAGAACGCTGGTTGGATTATATATTTACTGCTCAACTGTTAGTTTTTGCTGCATTGTTTTCAAGCCAATATTAAGTAAAATGTATGTTAAGCAAGATTTGTACCATGAACGGTCGTTGTTGTTCCATTTATACAATATATACACTTGTATTTCAGAGGTTTGTGCTTTTAGGTAGATATATAGTTTTATTGTAATATCTATCCAACCAATACAGTGAACTGACAAGATACACTGAGATTGCTAAAAATATGTTTACTCCAGAAATATATATCAGTGTCAGATTATGGATTTCCTGTTACTAATTGAAATTTATATTTCTGATGGTGAAAATTATTGTACGCATTGTTTGATAATGTGTGGTAACTGAGTTTTCAAAGAACTTTAACTCTTTAACTGTTCTATTTTTTTGTACTGTCTTTTGTTGTTGTTTTTTGGTGGGGGGGGGTTGGGGGGGCGGGTCCCGTTGCAAAATTTTTTTATTAGAGCAGGTGATGAAAAATGCATCCAAAATAATTGGTAAATTACTCAGAGCTGTATCATATATCAATTTGAAGGGAAAAGGATAAAGAATTGAAATATGTGGCATGTAATGTTATAATTGAGTGATATGTGTCACAACTTATGTGTGCAGGATTTTTTTCACACTCGACAAGACTCATAGACACATCTTATTATCAAAATCTCCTGTCCTACTCTGTATTTTCAGCAGGTAATCCATGTTTCTGTTTCAGCTTCATATTCTAAGTGCTCCCAGATATGTTTGTCATAATCCAATGAGAACTGTTTAAGTTAAGCCTCTTTCACTATTATCCTGTCAAAGAAATATAACAGGAAAAAAAACCCACTTAGATACAACTCTTTCAATATCCACAAAATTTTTACAACATTTACATAGTCCCAAATCTCCAGTCAATAGAATGCAACCTGTTTTATAGGTGGACAGCAGTGTGGTACTCATAGAAACACTCTTTGGGATGGAGAATTGTCTTTGGCTTGCACCCAGAACAGTATGTGCGTGTGAGTGCGGGCTCGCTTTTCAGATGTGCTGTGCACTGCACAATTTCGGTCTCCAGTATAGTCACAGACAGGCAAATGTATCCCTTGCATCCTCTCCAGTGCATGGGCCTGAGATGGCCTACCACGCCAAACATGGGGCTCTCTCTGCTTGTGGTTGGCTTTGTAGCTCAACAGCAGCCTGCTCTCTGAGTCCATGGACTAAGCTACACTTGGACTGCTTGAAGGGCATTTTCGTGGTGTTTTCAGGTCGGGTAAGAGTAGCCAAATTGTAGGCGTTGTATTGGGCTATTTTTTAGCACCCACAGAAACAACTTACGCCACCACTTTATAACCACTACTGTTATGCACTCCATAGTAGTTGACCATTTGGTCCAAAAATTACTGCCGTTCATATTTTTGGTGTAGTAGTGAATCACCCTTGGTTTGTTGACATCCTTTTTGGGAGTCAATTCTGTGAAAGATGTTGACTCCACAGCAACAGTGGGATTTTTTTGGCTCTTTTTTTGTCATGGAACATCATCATCATTTCCTTTCTCACCCTGAATCAGAGTATCGGCCACGAACAAACACTTTCCACCTTTCCCTATCCTGTTTGTTTGTGCTTCTGTAACTTTCAGTTTCTACAGGGTTGAGTAGCCGGCCCTCCTCTTACTGGCACTTTTCGGGAGATCAGACCAAAGCACCTTTAGTTGCGTCTTACGACACACAGTATCATCATGGCAGGTGTTATTCTTTGCTGCCCCTATAGGGCCTCCCACTTGCAGGGGCAATCTTAGAACATGACTGACACAATTGAAGAATCCTCATTGGTGAAGAACTTGGATTCTCTGACGGCCAGTTTTGATGTTTTGAATCCAGAATGGAATACTGCTCGATTTACATTCCCAGTACCTCTGTAGTAGGAATTTTTTTTATCAGGAGGGAATTGATGAGTGCCCTGGTCGTATATTAACGATCTGACAATCTTTGTCTACAAAAATGATCAAAACTTCCAATACAAATTACAAGTAAAGTCAAATTTTCCTCGACTGCTTCAAAGTGATGTTAACAAAGTTGACTTGACTAAAACTTTCCTGGTTAGAGCCTTGTACTGTTATTCTATCGTAGAATTTGTATCGCATTTTGTTCTGACGCTGTCTGCGGCATCGACTGGGTTTGGGGACGGCGTTTTGACAGAACAGTTAAAGAGTTAATCTTTTATTTATATGCCTTTACTGTACTTTACAAGAAAAGTCAGGTTCTATTGAAATGGCTTGCCTGTTTATGTGTTACATTTTTATATATTTCTGATGATGAAATTATCATATTCGTTGTGAATAACCAGAGGTAACTTAGTTTTTCAATGTTCCTTTATATGCTCTTACTATGCAAGACCATTCAGATTCAATAGATATTGAGAGAGAGAAATATTAATACATTTATCAACTAGTTTCATTATATCTCCAGTGTTCTTTTCCGCCATCAGTTGTCCTGTACCAGATATTAAAAGCCACTTCAGATGTTATTCTAGCCAATTGAAACTTACTGTAATTTTAAAACTTTTCAGGTGGCTCTCGTGGCCTAGAGGTTAAGGTGTTGGCCTCTCTTTCAAAGTGGGTGGTTGGCGGGTGCTCTGGTGTGGTTTGCTTCTTCTTTCCTATAAAAAATCTGTCGTCGTTCTTTTTTATGTTTGTTACTCTCTTGTAACACCTCTAATCTTCTGGCGCTCGTATGACCTTATGCAGTTGCGAGCGTTGTAAAACCTCTACTAAAATTAAAACTCACATTCATAGCTCCCGGGTTCGAATCCAGATAGCGACTGAAAACATTTCTTCTCTAAACTTGTCTCCTTTCACCTCCTTTCCTGTTCTCTAGCAATGTTCTGTCGTTTGCTTTCGTCTCCTCTTTCTGCCACCGTCCATCACCCCTTTGCCCCCTCCTCTGGGCTCCTGACTCTTTCTGCAGCCTTTCTACTGCTACTCCTCGGCACCTTCTTACTGCTGTATTTCAACCACACCCCTGATCTTCTGGTAGGAAAGATCTATACCTAGCCTTCTCGGACAAAGGTGAAAAATCTCGGAGGGCCTGTGTGCAAGTTGCGCACGTTAAAGATCCCTTGGTGGTCTAAAATCAGTAAGAGTAGGCTTCGGCTGCCACCCGGGCAAAATTCAAAATTTCCTACCAACTGAAAATATTAAGTGTGTCCCGCATGCTCATATGACCTTATGCAGTTGCGAGTGCCGTAAAACACTTACCAAAAAAACCAAACTTTTCAGACACAGAATGCAACCGATATAAGTTTTTGATGGAGCTTGAGCACCAAAGATGTCTTTACTATTCTTTAACTGAATCTTTGTTGTGGGGTGTTGATATCCAAGATTTAACTATAATGATATTTAGTTATAGGTTGTACATGTTTTATGCTACATTTTCAAATAGCAGTGACTTATGGTTTTTCCCAGGTGTATCAACTTTTTAAAATGTGTCTTTCTGTTTTATGGTATGGATGAATTCATGTCAAAAGTTTTATGTTTACACATTATTTTTATAAATGATAGCAAATTTTGGTTCATTCTTGGATCACTAGTTTATATTCTACCATGTATCATGATCTATATATATATAATCCAATTTAAATAAATGAGCTAGGCAGGAGTGCCTTATTT
This sequence comes from Aplysia californica, assembly GCF_000002075.1. Taxonomy (NCBI): domain Eukaryota; kingdom Metazoa; phylum Mollusca; class Gastropoda; order Aplysiida; family Aplysiidae; genus Aplysia; species Aplysia californica. The sequence goes on along the minus strand of NW_004797857.1, from coordinate 406,009 downwards.
CTTTCATCTATGACACATTTTGAGAATTTGTATGAAACTGGGCCTCATCAGTTACAGAATGAACAAGTGTATATTTTTAAAAAATAGAAAAGCAGGAGAAGTTCACAGCTTTACAAAGTGCATACAAACAAGACGATGATGTTGCCATTTTTTTCTCCCGAGGCTACTCTGCTTCTACTCTGTGACTCAGTGTTATTTTGTTGAGAGTAGAAGTACAGTAAACACTGTTTATCTTTTAACATGATGCCATTTAACTCCTAATTTCTGTTACCGTGAAAGAATTCCAAATCCCTGAGGTTTTTTCCCCCATCTTTGTCCTCCTAGGCATTGCAACTTAACCTTAACACGAAATTTGCGAAGGAATTTAACAGTCCCGTTAAGTTTACATTTTCAGGATTGTACTATGTTTATAGATTATTTCCTATAGCTTTGATAAATCTACCTGCTGCATATAAATTCTTATTAAAAAGTGCATTGTAGGTCTGGAAACAAACATGAACATAACAGTTTTTGTTTTTCACTGTCAAAAAGAGCTACCTGTGATGAAATGGATTTTTTGTTTGATGGATCGTATGAATTCAGATTTAGCATATTTTAGAACCTTCTGTGATGTATCTAACAAATTTTATTGTTCTTTGCTTTAAAGGACCAAATGGCACTTACATGACCTTATTGTGTTGCAAGTGCCGTAAAACTCTTACGAAAATGAAAAAAACAAAGGACCAAATGGTAAATGGTTTGTTTTTATTTGAGTTGGACGCTCTGATAGATTGCCTGTTAAGCCGCTGTCTTTGACAGCTAAATGCTCGACCCAGTTGTTAGAATAAAAAAGAAAGACAAAAAAAAGTTTTAAAAAGGAAATAGTTATGATTTGCCAAACCTTCGTACCACTCATTTATCTAGATGTAGGTGTTAATGAATATGCATAAAATTAATTTGCCGTATGGTGGAGTAATGCCTCACTTTATTGTACTGTGAGCGTGAGGAGACTTTAGGAGTTTGAATAATGTTTCTACCCTAGAGAAACAATTTCTCCAGCATTTGGCAAACTATTACGTGTATAAGAATTGGCTTTCAAACTGGGTGATATCACGTTTTATAAACTTTATTTATAGTGTTCAACCCATACCCTGCCTTCTTTTCTACGCATAGCAGTTTGACAATTGTTTTAATCAAATTTCTTTCATTTCCTTGCAATATTTAGGAATCAATATTTAAGCTAGGCTGTGGGGGTTTTTTTATTTTGGTGTTTTTTACAAATATATCTATAAAGTTACTGCCCACTTTTAGATGATATACTTGCAGTGATAGTTGTTTGGCCTAATATTAGATATTCATATATTGAATGCGGACTTTGTGGTTGTAGTTGTTGAATTTTTAACATCTTAGATTTGTCAGCTGGTTTGTTTTGAAACTTTTCAAGAGCACACAAGTGGACAACTTCAGTGCTTGCAATCAACTCCGACTCGTGTTAAATAGAACACAGTTTATTTGGTTTATACTCTATGCACTGTTGAAGCCAGTGACTGGCTTTATGTTTATATCCACACATTGTGCTACTGAAGCCTTTGCCTCACTTCTATTTTCAAGGCTCAAAATAAAGCTCAAGACATTGTTATTGTTTTGGGTTTTTTTTAGCAGTACTTTATCAGACTAATGTCTTTGTTTATCAATGACATCTGTGAAAACCCTTAACACACTTTATGTTTATATCCATGTTATGAGGGCCAATGGCATTGGTATTTAGTCTTTTCAATTCTTTGTTCTTAGTTTTACCAGCTGCACACTTTATGTTTTGTTTTTAATTTGTTTACTTGTCTAAAGCTTTTGACCCTCTTTCTGTTGTTATCCCTGTATAGCTCTGGGTTAAGCCTGAGACAATCTACCGACAGTTATTTTTATTTACATTATGTTTACTTAAGTCTGCTCTACACTTTTTGTTAATCCTATAGAAGACCAGTTCAAACTTCTACCAGAGAACTTCCAACTTGTCCCAAATTGTCATAAAAAAGAGTTGCAGACTAGTAGCCTACCATTTTACAAGTTCAATCACTGTAGCTTTGGCAGCTGCATCTTTTCTTAACTCTCATGTGTTGTTTACTCTCAAAATGAAGGCGACTTGATGAACAGAAATGGCCATTATGCTTCATAATGCCTTTCTTCTTTGAAGATTAGTTGTCACAGCCTCTGTTGTATGGGGGTTTGAAATCATGAAGAGATCTTGAACTGCTGATCTTGTTTCTGGTTATATGGCAATGGGCCTCTCTCTTTGTGCAAATTTTGAGTTTTTACAAGTACATATCTCTCAAGATACTGAAAAATTATTCCTGTTGTTTGGAACTTGACAAAAAACTTAAATGTGCTATGCTTCATTGTTAAACAAATATTCATGTTTTTGTTTTCAGACATATAATTATAATAAATACTGTACATACTCTATTGGTTTCAGCTTTTGAAGACACTTGAGAACTCCAATGGAAGAGGCATTTCAGGATGTGTATCCGCATTGTTTATTTTACTTGTAACAATTTTCATTTTTATCGGATAATTAATGTTGCATTTCAGTTTCACTGGTGGTTCATTACTTGTGTTATTGTTTCTTGTAACGAATATTGTGGATGTAACATGTTTTATACATATTCTATACCGGTTCTTATTATAAACATAATATACTTTTTGTGATCATCAATATGTTTTGGTGTGAATCTTTTTCTTGTATGTTGTGAAGTTTTTTAAATTTTGTTTGTATATCTTTTACGCTTTGCACTTGGACAGGGGAAAGTTGGACATTATTTCTGCCTATTTTGTTAGTGGGGTTTTTGTGGTCTTTTAATTTTTCCTGTAGGAAGCAATGTTCTATCACACCAGACAGAAATTGTGTGGTATTTATTCGACATTATAATACATCCTGTGTTGATGGTGCATGCGGCTCCCTCATCTTGAGGTGTCAGTGCCAGGTCTGAAGCAGACATTGACGATCATGGTACCCCACTCTTTCCTGTTTTCTGTCTTCATATTCAGCTCTGGGTTTTTTTTTATTGTATTATTTGTTGCAAAGTTGTTCAGGCCATCTGTGTATGTTGTTCTTTGTCTTCCTATTCTCTTCTTTCCTTCTATCTTTCCACTCAGCAACAGTTACTCTAGTCCATTTGATCTATTCTTTTATGTAGCCAAAGAATTTCAGTTATCTTGTTCTGGTGGTTCTTATTATAGATCTTTGTGGGTGGTTTGCGGATGCTCTTGTGTTGTTTGCTTCTTCTGTCCTATCGACCATCTATCGTCTTTATCTCCCCTCCTTCTTTTTTTGTGTTTGTTCCTCTCTTGTAACACCTTCGGCACTTATATGACCTTATTGGGTTTTTTTTTGTTTTTGTAAAGTGTTTTACGGCGCTCGCAACTGCATAAGGTCATATGAGCGTGCGGGACACACCTAATATTTTCAATTGGTAGGAAATTTTGAATTTTGCCCGGGTGGCGGCTGAAGCCTACTCTTATCGATTTTAGACCTCCAAGGGATCTTTAACGTGCGCAACTTGCACACAGTGACTTTATTGTGTTGCGAGTGCCGTAAAACTCTCCGGCTGCTTGTACTGTATACTTCCCAGGAAACCGAGCATGTTTCTGAGCTCAAGGTTCCGTGAGGCAATTGCAAAGCGCACAGAGCTTGCTGTTTCGCGGGAATGTACGCTATATAATAAATGCTATATTTATAGATGATTTATTGATACATGTATTATCATCAAATGTGCTAATTGCATAGTATAGTTTTAACTCCCATTGCAACGCTGTGAGGTTTTATGATGTGGGACCTCTGAATTTAATGTCTACCTCCGCTAGGACCGGGCAAAGTGGGACCATTCGTGTGTGTAAAGTACCTTTCTCTAGAACGTTGGCGGACCCAGCTGAGCGTCAGACCCGGGCTCCAAATTCCAAACCCACAATCTGAAGATGGAGAGGGTCCGGTAGTCAAAACACCCCCGGATAAGTATACTGTCGAAACTGCCCAAAAAGTCCTCCCATTGTTGAGAAAAAAAAGTGAATTGAGTGTCCTCTAGGCTTTCTCTGAGAAGGGTGTCCTAGATGGGCAGGCGTCTTGTACATTGTACTGTGTCGTTCTGGAGTTTTGTTATATAAAAGACAGTTAATATGTATCCAGTTTCGTCAGATGTGCAATCAGGTGAGCCTAAAACACCTCTTTGCCCATGAACAGCCAGTTGCTCTGAATATCTTCAAAACACTTTCCCCGTCCTATTTGATAAGATATCGATACGAGACTATGATGACAGAAACGTCAAAGATCATACACTACAAGACGGTTCCTTCCTCTCTTTGAGCTTATTAGATAAAAGCGTCCTCAAAATCCGGTGGCGCCCTCTAATAGTATCCACTTTGCCAATAGAGTGAGGAAATACTCAAAGTGAGGAAATACTCAAAGTGAGGAAATACTCAAAGTGAAACTAACTACATGATGTAGTTTTTGAATTCTTTCATTCTTCTGTGTGCTTTCAGCGAAGCGCACAACCATTTCATCACAGACACTGATGACCGAGTGTGTGTTTGTGTGTGTGTGTGTGTGTACTGTGTGTGTGTACTACTGAGTGTGTGTGTGTGTGTGTGTGATATGTCGAGCCTGTGTAAGACGGAATCGCAAGGGAGCCCGAAAAAAATTTCGTCTTAGACAGGGGAATTTTGGAGGAGATGGAGGGGGGGGTGGGGTTCCGAGGCCCAGCCGGTGGGACCAATGGTCGCTTGTCTAGTCGGCAAGCAGTGATCAAAACTTCGCAGCTCACAAGTGCTATCCTATCCTCTCTAATAATGAAATGCGTCAGTCTTACTTATCCATTGCCATAACTGTTTGCATTTCATTTGACCACTGTCCGACCTTTTAAAAACAGAAACATTTGAATATCTCCTTTGCTTCCACCCTAGCTCCACCCATCGGTGCAATAAGCACAGTCAACCAATGACATCCCTCCTGTACATGTAACAACTATTCGAGGAACTCTTTTCTCGGCTGGCCGTACGTTCAGAGCAGCAGGCATTGGTCAAACTAATTTCTCACCTCTGGCGTCTGGCTACCAATGATAGTTTCCGTGCTGGAGGGCCACGCGAGCACTTTCACAGACACCTGTGAGATTTCATACCCCCGCCACCCTGACCATCTAACCAATAAAGGCTCACATGGATCGATCGGTAACATTTTTTGTACAGTACTCTCAAATTGCGCCCCAACTCCGATTCCTCGCCTAGCGGCGTGACGTTAAAGTCAGAGCCGATGGAACCAAACTTGGTAGATATTTTTTTGCAAATGAGGGCTGAGTGGGGGGGGGGGGGACCTCCAAGGCGAAAGAATTTTTCTTTCGTTTCCTCGTCAGGTTGTCCTTAGTTTTAGTAAATGTAGAGGTTTTACGGCGCTGGCAACTGCACAAGGTCATATGAGCGCCAAGGTCATTATAGAAGATTTTTTTAAGAGGAAGGGAAAGTGGGGAGATTCCGTTATGACAGGTTACTGTAAAGGCAGATTTATATATAATACACTTTTATATACGTACGCGCATGAAAAAAATATTGTACTGTTTATTATATATATGGTAGTTGGCAGTCAACAGCGTCCAGGTTCATAATGTGTTACAGAAGAATCAGTTTGTGCAGAGTCACTGGAGGTTTTTGCGCACGCCATAGCTGGCGCAGTGACCCGATGTTCGTATAATGGGGGGGGG
>NW_004797857.1:390990-399975 GCF_000002075.1 Aplysia californica | reverse complement strand
GGGTGGGGGGGGGGAGGATTATCGTTTGTACAGTTTTGTACAGCATGTACATTTTGTACTTCTCTCCTGTCTTCGGATTTTAACCTCCTTAATATTTTCCATATCATAGTTTAGGAGAGCTATGATTAAAACGTTTGGAATCGTGTATGGTGTAAGGGTGTGTGTGACTACTATTTTACAAGAGGGGTAGGCGGTAGGGATATCAATTCATGTGGGTTTTTGGCGGGTGCTCTGGTGTCGTTTGCTCCTTCTTTCCTATAAAAAAATATCTAGATCTATCGTGTATATCTCCCTTCCTTCTTTTTTGTGTCTGTTACTGTCTTGTAACACCTCAGTCTAATATTCGGCACTTATATACCTTATTGTGTTGTAAGTGCCGCAAAACTCTTACTAAACTAAGGATATTTCATGAAAGAAAATTTCGAATTTTGAATTCTGCTCAGATGGCGAAAGTACGGCCTCTCTTCTGAAAAAAGGAAACAAAAAATAAAAGTAAGCTAAACTTAAACGATCTTGAACTTGAACATGACCCAGAGTTCACGATGCATTCCGCCGTTACACAAAATGCAACTTGATCTTCAGGGGACCATTTCTGTTATCCTAAGAACAGCTGGGTAGAGCGAAGTCATGACTCACTGGGAGCACAATTTCAAGTGGACCCTCCACTATTCTCAAGAGCACTTCTACTTCTATTATTGTTGCCCCCCGTGTCCTACTTTTCTTGCTGTGTACTGCCGAACAATTAATGACAAACAACCTTTTTTTAATCTGTAACTATATTCAGTGGCGATCAAAAGAATCTCGAAAATGTGATCACCCAGTAATCGTGTTAAAGCCTTGCACTACCCACTCATGCAGCATACCAATTTAAAGCTAAATAAATTCGTCATCACCTGACTCATTAATATTTCATCTATATTAAGAGATTCTCCAGATATGGTCCCTCAAAATTGACCTTAAAAAATCCCTCGTGGTAAAATTGTGTGAAATCAAAGAAACGTAGGGGCTCTCGTAGCCTAAAGGTTAAGATGTTCGCCTCTCATTCAAAGGTCCTGGGTTTGAATCAGGGTAGCGACGGAAAATTTTTCTTCTGTAAAATTGTCTCCTTTCACCCCCTTTCTTGCTCTCCAATAAAATTTTGTCGTCTGCTTTCGTTTCCAGGCCAGTTTCTGTCCCCACCCCTCACCTTCTTTGCCCCCTCCTCTGGGCTCCTGACTCTCTCTTCAGCCTTTCCACTGCTACTCCTTGGCTCCTTTTTACTGCTGTCTTTCAGCCACTCCCTTGATCTTCTAGACTCTAGTAGGAAAGATCTACACCTAGCCTTCTTGGACAATGGCGAAAAATCATGGAGATCCCGCGTGCACGTTGCGCACGTTAAAGATCTAAAATCGATTAGAGTAAGCTTCACTCGCCACCCGGGCAAAATTGAAAATTCCCTACAAAATGAAAATGTTTAATGTGCCCCGCGCGCTCATATGACCTTATGCAGCTGCGAGCGCCGTAAAAACACTTACACAACATTTTTTAAATCGTAAAATTTGTCTTCGTGCGTATATTGAGGAGCATCAAGATTGATAGAATGGACATTCTTGCATATCCAATGCATAGAAAATGTTGTCTCTGGAATTAGCAATATTTTATTATGATAGTTTCAGACAAAACGGAAAACAAACAGAGAGAGCAATCACAGATATCATACAGATAAAGGAATCATGCCATCTCGATCCCCTGGCAAAATGATAACTTACAGGATGGCGTATATTACCATATACATGCCCGTGGGGCTTTTATTAAAATGTAGTGAGGACTCACGCTCAAGTCTAAGTGACAGGTCGTTGGCCAATCAGTGCTACATTTATTTAACAGAGGACATGAAAACCTCGTTGTACCGCCAGATGCGCCAGACCCGCTGTATCGCCAACTTCATGCTCGTCCCAAGGTAGGCGGTATAACGAGATTTGACTGTAGGTAACGAGTAAGTCAACATGACTTTTGATTACCTTAGGGAAAATGATTAGCCATATCATAATTGTTGTGGTTATTTTATTTTTTTAACACATAATAATTTATTTATTATTGCTATCTATACATAATTTTTGGGTTAAATTTTTGTAAATCTAATTTTTATTTATTTATTTATTTTTATTTTTATTTTATTTTTTTTTTTTTTTTTTTTTTTTTTTTTTGGGGGGGGTGCATATTTTGTATTTGTGCATGTCTTTACTTTTTTATGGATTCAGTATGGACAAAAAATTAAATAGTTATCCGGCTAAAGCTCGACAGTCTCTTGGTCATCCGGGGCCCATTATGAAAACAGTTTGGCGATACTTGTCCTACGAGAACACACACGGCGGGTTGTTGGAGGTCGCCACTGGTTGATTTTGCCTCTTTACTTTCACTCTGTTGTTTGTCGGACTATTTTACTTTTTCCTATCGCTAAACGACTATTATTGTGTGGGTGTGCTTCTCTTTAGTTATAGTTTTAGTAAGTGTTTTACGGCACTTGCAACACAATAAGGTCAAAAAGTGTCGAAGATTAGAGGTGTTACAAGAGAGTAACAAACACAAAAAAGAAGGAGGTGAGATAAAGACGATAGCTGTTTGATAGGAAAGAAGAAGCAAAGCACACCAGAGCACCCGCCAACCACCCACGATGTGCTTCTCTTTACTCCAAATAAAAACAAAGCGAAAACAAACTTTAAAAATCTAGAACGCACACTTTAGACTTCTTCTAATACACCACGACAATGAACCCCGAGAAGTGAACTTCGTCGGGGTTTGTTGTTTTGTTTTTGTTTTTTGTTTTTTTGGTAAGTGTTTTACGGCACTCGCAACTGCATAAGGTATGAGCGCGAGGGACACACTTAATATTTTTCAGTTGGTAGGAAATTTTGGATTTTGCCCGGGTGGCGGCCGAAGCCTACTCTTATCGATTTTAGACCACCAAGGGATCTTATACGTGCGCAACTTGCACATGGGTCCTCCGAGATTTTTCGCCCTTGCCCGAGAAGGCTAGGTGTAGATCTTTCCTACCAGAAGATCAGATGTCGCAGAAAGACAGCAATAAAAAGGAGCCAAGGAGTAGAAGTAGAAAGGCTGCAGAAAGAGTCAGGAGCCCAGAGAATGGGACAAAGGAGGTGAGGGGGTGGGGGCAGATAGAGGAGAGGAAAGCAGACGACAGAACATTGTTAGAGAGCAGGAAAGGAGGTGAAAGGAGACAATTTTAGAGAAGAAAAATTTTAGGGACCTTTAAATGAGAGGCCATAAGGTCAACACCTTAACCACTTCGTTGTTTGAAGAGCAACTCATTTTGTTTGTGTTTTTTTTTAAAAAACATAGATCTGTCGAATATTCTTCAAAGGAAATCATGAAAAAGCAGTGGGAAGAAATCATTTTGTGAAGAGCGAGACAGAATAAAAGAGTATATTATAATTCCAAGTAGAGAATCGAAAGCGAACTTCTTCTAAGCACTCCTCTTACTTTTCCTTACTTTTCCTCTTCATTTTCCCTTCCTATTGTTTCGGTAAATCATGCCAAAGGGGGCGGGGGGGGGGGGGGGTCTTGTTAGGCGGGTAGCCAGACCAGACCAATGATTATAATATGGACCATCAATAATCTACTTAGAGGCACCAGCCATCCATGTCTGGGTGCTGTTTTAACCTCTTTCTCTTTTCTCTCTCTCTCTCTCTCTCTCTCTCTCTCTCTCTCTCTCTCTCTTTCTCTTTCTCTCTCTCTCTCTCTCTCTCTCTCTCTCTCTCTCTCTCTCTCTCTCTCTCTCTCTCTCTCTCTCTCTCTCTGTGTATGTGTGTGTGTGTGTGTGTGTGTGCGTGTGTGTGTATGAAAGAGATATAGATTATAGGGAGAGAGGGGGCAGTTTTTTTCATTCACCTTTATCATTTATGCAACCTGAAGTCTTCTGTGGTGCTGGTTGCCTAGTGGTTAGGCTCTCAGACTCGTAACGGTAAGATCGTGGGTTCGAATCCCATCAGTGACCCAACGCTGTGTCTTTGGGAAAGGTACTTTACACGAAGTTTCCTCACTTCACCCAGGTGGGAATGGGTACCCTGCTATAACCCAGCTATAGACAGTGAAAGATATTGTCAGTTTGTTAGTGTTTGAGCGCTTAATCGACTGCATACATTGTATGCTTCCCGGAAAGCTGAGAATGTTTCTGAGTGTTCTTTGGTTTGCTAGGGTAATACAGTGAAACTCGGATTCAACGAAGTCACCGGGCCTGACGTTCAATTTGGTTGAATCCGAGGGTTCGTCTTAGCAAGCAGGAGGTTTTTGTTCAGATAATTGCATGCACCAAACAAGTAATATATAGTAATAAGTGTTAGGCTACCCTGAAATCCCTGCTTTTTTGCTCCTTTTCGACCTCCTCAATCAAAAGTGGTTTGGTTTCAAATAAGAGGCATTTTCGTTTCTTTGATGCCATACCAAAGAAATGATGGAAAACTTCAGGAAAATACATTGAACTCTACCACGCACACACGGCGCAAAAGGGCCCAAGTCGTTCAAATGTACGCCTGTGTTATGTGTTGTTTGCCAAACAAGTTGTGTTGCTCTGTAGAGCTTAGCATACGGCAACGTTTGTTGATTCCACAGACCAACGTGCAATTCATTACGTAGATCTAAGTTCAAACTAGCTTATCATCGTAATATCGATCAGTAGCCCGGGGAGGGGGGGGGGGTGACTGACCTGTTTGTATCTCTACTAACGTTTGAAGCTCGAACCACTTGTGACAAACGTACACACGCCATTCAGCCAAGTTATACATGGTTTAACCCTGCATTAATTTGTTGCCTGATTCTCTTGCGTTGTATGAATGTACAGCCGCTTGACTGTGTGTGTGTGGAGGGGGGGGGGGCATCAGATGACCGAACCTCTTGTCCTATTAGTATCTGCGATCACTTCATTTATGAAGTGACTCTCCAACACTTGCCAAATGATTCGCTTTGCTCAAAATACAATGGATCCAAAATCTGCGTTGCTTTTGCTGTCCTTTTTTGTTTCGTTCTATTGGCATGAGACATTTGTTTTTCGTTTTGCTGGATGCCATAATACAAGCTGACCGCCCGGCACGATTTTTTCCCGTTCAACAGAAACAGTCATGTTCTGGTGATTTTTTTTCCATCGCTGCACACCCAAGGTGATTCGGAAACTCTGACATGGACACATGATGTGTTAGGCATACTTTTAAGTCTTTATTTCACGTTTCACAAGCGCTCAGTGAGTCCACCACCGGCAGCACGGACAAAATCAAGCCGATATGAGATACTCTTCCAAACGCGTCAGGATGTCTGAGTCCACCCAGTTGATTGTAGCTGTTATTTGATCTTTCATGTTATCGATGTTTACTGGAAGTGGTGAAACATAAACTTTTGTCTTTAACATACCCCCACACGAAAAAGGCACACACGGTGAGGTCCAGGGATCTGGCATGTCAAGTGCAGAGGGCGAGGTCTTTAGCATCTCTCCTACCAATCTACCGCTGGGACACGTCTGCTAATCTCAAACCCCGAGATGCTAGGCAGTGCTCCATCTTGTTGAAAAAAGAAGTCATTCGAATCTGCTTGAAGTAAAGTGAATAGCCAGTTCTTGTGAGGGTATGCTAAAGACAAAGTTTATGTACCACCACTTCCAGTAAACGCCAATTACATGAAAGATTGAATAACAGCTACAATCAACACGGTGGACTAAGACATCCTGAGGCGTGTTTTGGAGGAATTCTCATACTCATATCGGCTTGATGTTGTCCGGCTGCTGGTGGTGGACACATTGAGAACTCGTAAAACATGATATAAAAACTTGAAGGTATCATAATGTATAACACATGTGTCCAAGCTAGAGTTTGCTTTTTGGGGGTATTCCCTTCGAATCACCCTATATAATATTTCGTTCCCTGGCTGAGGTAGGGCAAACAAAGAGATTAAATTTCTAGCAGCTAGGAGTCGTTTTGACGGACCAGTGCATTTCTCATTACATCTGGTTTCGCCGTATGCCTGGTTTCGCTATATGAATGAACGAAGAAGAAGTTGAGAGGATTTTTAAAAAATTATTTCTTACAAAAATGTTCATTTAAAGTTTTGCGATGCTTGCAACCGCATAATGAGAGTGTTCACAAGGGAGCATAACTAAATGGCAGAAAAAGAGTTACAGTTACATGCTTTTTCATGAAAATATATGAACAGTTTTGCGATGAAATGCGACCAACGCCACTCCCCCTTTTTCCTTTAAAGAATAAAATACCGTGTCGACATTGAAAACAAGATTTGTTTGTTTTCCGCATCTTAATTTAATGCCGCCAAGCAGACTTTAGTTAGACCATCATTTTATTCGCAGACAGTATCAAGCTCATTTATTAATTTGCTTATTCACAAATAACTTTGCAAACCATTCCTCTATGCCAGCGACCAATGACTTTTTTAAAACCTTGATCCAGCAGTAGAAAGTTTCAGTACTTGGGCCCCTGCGGGTGGTTGGAGGGCGCCCCTGGTTGGTCTTGCTTCACTACTTCTTTACTTTCCCTCAGCTGTTTCTGTCTGTTTTACTTTTTCCCCAGCACTTAAATGACCATTATTGTGTCGATAAGCTTCTCTCTATTCAATCAAACAAACAAATAAGCAAACATGCAAATAAACAAACATAGAAACCGCCATGGGTGCATACAAATGGTTTAGAGTAACCTCGCCTAAAGATTGCTCTTAATTTGAGACCGCAACACAACCCTGCCCCCGCCCCCACAGTTATGTGTTAGCTGGCAGCTTATCTCCCAAGACTGTTTTGACTTCTTGACTTCTGAACGCTCGAAAAACACGGTAGACTACTCATCCTGCGCGTTTCCCAGGCGCGCATTTGAGTGCTGTGTTGATGAAAATAGGCCAACTTTTGACGTTTAAGTAAGTGGGTCAAAGTGTGGTATTGATAAAAGTAGGTCAATTTCTGATACTTGAGGTGGATATTTTGTAAACCCCCTAGTATTTTTTGTACCCGTTTTAGGTTATAACTTTTTTACTTTTATCTGTTCGCATTTTTTTAAATCTAGGCTAGCTTGGTTATTAATTAATTCGTCTACGCTCACGAAACTTTGCATAACACTTCTGCAGGCCAACGACCCGACAACACTTTTTTTGGGCCCAAAAATCTTAATCTAGTAATAAAAATGTTTCTCTATTTGAGCCGTATGTCTATGTTTTTGAGTGTATGCTGTAATTCTCATATAATTTTTTTACCCGTTTTTTTTTTTTTTTTGGGGGGGGGGGGGGTAACACCAAAGGAGGCGTTTTGGAAACAAAGTTTGCAGTGACCTTTATGAGTGGGCTTTTAGATTTTGTTGGTTATCCAACTTTTAGACCCGTATGCAAAGATTCGAGCAGATTAAACGGAGCGATTTGATTTGTGCTCGTTTTAACCGTGGTTAGACGAAAGTGAACAAGATAGCACAAAGAAAACCTGTCGTAGCCTACGTTTTTTGGAAGATCTAATTTTGTTTCACGGCGCTCTCAATTACATAAGATCATATGATCGCACGGGACACACCTAACATTTTCAGTTGGTAGGAAATTTTGAATTTTGCACGGGTGGCGGCCGAAGCCTACTCTTATCAATTTTGGACCGCCAAAGGATCTTTAACGTACGCAACTTGCACACGGGACCTCCGAGATTTTTCGCCCTTGTCCGAGAAGGCTAGGTGTAGATCTTTCCTACCAGAAGATCAGGGGTGTGGCAGAAAGACAACAGTAAAAAGAAGCCAAGGAGAAGCAGTAGAAAGTACTAGAAAGGCTGCAGAAGGAGTTAGGAGCCCAGAAGAGGGGCAGAGGAGGTGAGGGGGTGGGGGCAGAAAAAGGAGACGAAAGCAGACGACAGAACATTGCTAGAGAGCAGGAAAGGAGGTGAAAGGAGACAATTATAGAGAAGAACGTTTTCCGTCGGTATCCGGATTTGAACCCAGGACCTATTGAAAGAGAGGCGAACACCTTTGACTCCTAGGCCACGAGAGCCCCCGAACCTACGTTTGCAGTGACAGATTCTGCTGAAAACCTGACAAGATGAAACAGAACGTTTTGATTTTTTTCCCGTTTCAACCGCGGACAGACGAAGGCGATCATTTTGTAGGTTTGATTTTTTAAAGATTGAACTCTTCTTCTGACACTGGGAAAGGTTGTTGGGCCGAATTACAGCGTTTCCAAAGCATTAAGATGAACACGGGTGTTTTCATCCGGCTTATAATAAACGCATGATGTAAGAAACCCATGCAGAGAAGTGCTTTTTTTTCTTTTGTAAGTGTTTTACACGGCCCTCGCAACAACATAAGGTTATATGAGCCGGGGGGACATACCAAACATTTTCATTTGGTAGAACATTTTGAGCTTTTCCCGGTTGGCTGCGGAAGCCTACTCTTAACGATTTTAGACCATCAAGGGATCTGTAACGTGCGCAACTTGCACACAGGACCTCCGGGATTTTTTTACCCTTATCCGAGAAGGCTTGGTGTTAGATCTTACCTACCATAAGATCAAGGATGTGGATGAAAGACAGCTGCGAGAAGCAGCCAAGGAGTAGCCGCAGAAAGGCTGCAGAAAGAGTCAGGAACCCAGAAAAGGGGGAAAGGGGAGGGGGCAGAAAGGGGAGACGAAAGCAGACGACAGAACATGGTAATAGAGCAGGAAAGGAGGTGAAAGAAAAACTGTTTAGCCTAGAGAAGAACATTTTCCGTCGCTGTACGGATTCGAACCCTGGCCTTATTGAATGAGAGGCAAACACCACGACCTCTAAACCACGAGACCCTCCGATGATGGTAATGTTATTTTTACTAGTCGATTGAATAGAATAATAATCATGAATATAATGCACTAAAAAGGAAAGATTGTTGCGATGATATATTTATTTAAAAATTATGAAAAGAAAACGTGAATAAAACCTCTATTAGAGCAACGAGAGAGAGGAAGAGAGAGAGAGAGAGAGAGAGAGAGAGAGAGAGC
>NW_004797857.1:387000-389947 GCF_000002075.1 Aplysia californica | reverse complement strand
GGGGGGGGGGGACAGATCTGCGCCACGGCGTGCCAGTGACACAGTGAATGCCGTGTTTTGAACAGTTGCACGGGTTTCAACTGGACTAAACTCACTGAGAACACGCGCTGTGGTCATTTTTTTGAAGACGCGCTGTGCGTGTGTGTTGGGGGAGGGGGGGTCACTTTAGATTTTTTTTAAAGATGCATACATTTTGTTACTCATTAAAACTTTTCAGTTTTATTTTCTCCATCTGATAGGGGGGTGTCTTTTTGTTGCTGTCAAAAAGTATTTCTAATGTGTGCGCCGCGGTTTGAAAAGTGCGCAACATTACCTGCCTGGCTTCGGTGTGCTGCGGGTCGGACATAATATTATTTTTTTGCCCGCTGCGTGTTTTAAAAGTTAAAACTATCGTTTGTAAGTGATGGGACGGTGACAAGTTAACGATTTTTTTGTTGGTGGTTTGTTGTTTTGTTGTTGGTGGTGGCTTTTTTTTTCAAATAGACGAACCTGTAGCCTAGGTAACACGATCTCGGAGACTTAGTGCTTGGTGTGTTCCCCCGCCATTATTTACGACAGTCTGTGGCTGCTTTCGTCATTTTGTCCTACTTTTTCATTTTTTCTTACAGTAGTAGGCTTTGGACCTGACGGATATAGAATATCTTTCAAGGACAGCTGTGATGAGGAAGTGACAGATAACTACACAAAACCATCATGTAATATAATATATCCGTTCAGTTTTTCCTCTGAGCACCAATAGTGCATGAGTAGATTCTATACGCGTATTCTGAATCACCCATCGTGTGACGTTCCATTCACTTCAGCGCCAGTCGCGCATGGTGATCGTGACCGAGTTTTTTTAGTGTGCATAATTTGTTTTGTTTTGTTTTTTGTCGGAGAGGAAATGTCGTCTCCGACGCGAATCGATGCACACAGACTTCATTGAGGATTTTTCGTGCTCTATACCAACAGCTCAAGGATAATATTATAGAAGCCGAAGAGGACATGTTTCACATTGCGAATTCAGACCAGACAGTGATGCACACCGTAAGTTTGTTTTAAAAATTATTTAGATTAGGCCTAGTTGGTGTTGGCGGATGCTCTGGTATGGTTTGCTCTTTTTTCCCTTAGAATTATATCCACATCGTCCATATCTCTCCTCCTTTCTCGTGTTTGTTACTCTCTCGTAACACCTCTAATCTCCTACATTGACTTTAGGACCTAATTCGTTGCAAGTGCCGTAAAACGCCTACTTAGCCTAGAGTAAAACTAAACTGAAATGGTTTTAAAATAGCATTCTTCTTGTAGGATTCACATAAACAGATCTCATCATTTCTGCCTTTTGTCGTATTGGTTGGGGGGGGGGGGGAGTGGTTGTGTTTTTGGTTGTTGTTTTTTGTTGGGTTTTTTCAATTTAAAAATGTTCATTATGAGTGTTGCGAAAGGTTAATGATGAAGATCGACTGTTTAAAAAGCTTTGTTGATTTAAAACTGGGGAAAGATTTCTGTAGATCTACAAATATTGAAGGAGCGACCACTTCTACAAACAAAATAAAAAAGAGACCTAACCCTTATTATAACCCTACCCCTAACGCAAACGCTAACCATAGCCCAAATCCTAACCCTAACACTAACGCCGTAACCCTAGCTTTGACCCTAACCCTAACCCTCTATTCTATACTCTATTTCATAAAGTGGTCTCTCGTTATTGAATTACCCCCAAAACTGGACTACGGCTCAACAATCGGCGTTTGTAGTGTAACGGCAAGGCGCTTCTCCGTCGCACACAGAAGACCAGAGTTCGATTCCCGTGTCAGGAGAAGTTTTATTGAATATTTCGGTCTTGGTTTATTTGCTCGGACGTTGTAATCCTTCTCAGCACGGGTTGGCCCTGACAGGTAGGGTAGAAACTAGCCTCCTTTATGATCTTAATTATGTGGAGGGGGTATAAATATTCCTGAATAAAAAAGACGCAATTTCTTACGGTGCAAATAACAATAGTTCTTAATTAATAACAGGTGTGATTTAACTTGGGAAGTTTGAGCAGTTTTCAAGGATCCCCATCCACCTGGTTCTATTATCCTGGAGATAAGATTTTTCTTCTTAACCATAGCAAATACCATTGCAACAGAGGAATTTGTCGGCATCTGTGGTGTAGCAGTTAGACAATTTATTGTCACACGCAGGAGACCCGAGTTCGATTCTTGAGTGGGGGGGGGATTTTGATCGAGCATCTTGTTCTTTCTTCTTGGATGTTATATCCCTCTCAGCCCTGGTTGGTCCTTGCAAGCAAGGTTGGAAGCCCGCCTCCTAAATAGGATTTAAAGTCTGTCAATTGGGGGGGGGGGGGGTGAAAACATATTATACATTTTCTAAAAATAGGGGATTTTATTTGAACTCCAAACTTACATGATAACTGTTTAACACAGCTGAGGTGCTTAACCAAACGCTGAGACCTTACATTGCTTCTGACAGTTTTCATCCAGCAAATTTTGAAAATATAAATGATTTTGAAAAAGAATAAACAACATTTTTTAATAAGCGCAATTTCTCCTGGAAAGTGTGGAATGCGGGTTATGATAATACAAAGAACATAGTTGTAGAAGTGACATCACATTTATTATCAAAACTTAGCAGCTTACCACGACCGACGATCATGTGAAACATTATATCTAGAATCTAGATATCTGAATGAAACTTTTTTTTTCCTTGTAAATGGCAAATTACCCCCAGTATTAGTACCGGTACCGGGTTGGCCACCTTAAATTTCTGTGCATTATTAAAACTTTTGTACATTGGTTTATATTTTTTAATGAAACTGGTTTGTTCCTAAATGGGAAAAGTTGTTACAGTGTTACTTACTAAAATCACTAGAATTTCAGGATATTTTGTTCTTTTATTTACTGAAGGAGAAATAAAACAGATTTGTTCCTACTAGTATAATTGGGGTATGAGGTCGAATGAGGGC
>NW_004797857.1:384778-386560 GCF_000002075.1 Aplysia californica | reverse complement strand
TCTCTCTCCCTCTCTCTCTCTCTATCTCTTTCAATTTCCTCGTATTACAGTTACCAAAACGGTAAGAAAAAAGTGGGCATTGCCCTACCGGCAGGAGAAGTTTTGTTTCATTGGTGTGTATATTTGTTTGGCTATAGAGAATACTCTTCTTGTCTTTTAAAGGAACTGAATGAGGAGCGAAAATTTACCTTCCATTTTCTCCAAACTGCATTTTTCAGGATAGCGACCAATTGTATTATCTTTGAATGACCTGAAACATTAAAGATAACAATGACGTCTAACAAACAAAAGAGTAAAAATTATTCATTCAAGTTGTGTGTGTGGTTGGGGGGGGGGGTACATTGTACACTAATGAATCTGTCGAACAGGCGTTGGAACATATAACTTCTGTAAGGACTACTCGGCCAACGAGCTGATATCTCAGGAATTGCCCATGAGATACGTTGTTATCGGTCAGGAAATGGTGACAAAACACACTCAGGCGTGAGATGAATTGAACAAGATTGAACAAAGGACGGAGGGTGGATTGATTAAAAAAAAAGTCGTAACATAATGTAAGATAGCCCCAGGGGTAGAGAGAGCAAAGTAAACACATGTGAGGCAATAGGAATTGGGCACAGAGTAATGTGGTTGTATGCTATTCACGTACATGGCGAAAAAGCAGAGAAGGAATAGGCTAGGTAGTGGGGATTGAGAGAAAAAAGAAGGTATGTGGCAGTACGCATAGCTAAAGCTCGTGTAACTCAAAAACATCATACTATATTTTGTTGTCGTTGTTGTTGTTGTTTTTGTTTGTGTGGTTTTTTTAAAGAAAATTTTGACTGCCTGCTCCAGTGCTCTGGTGTGGTTTGCTTCTTCTTTCCTATCAAACAACTATCGTCCTAATCTCTCCTCCTTCTTTTTTGTGTTTGTTACTCTCTTGTAACACCTCTAATCTTCGGCACTTATATGACCTTATTGTGTTGCAAGTAATGCCGTAAAACACTTACTAAAACTAAACTAAGAATCATTTGTCTAAATTAACTGTAAGTGAATTTATGGGTTCTGGTCCGAGCATTATTAATAAGCAATGTTTTCTCTTTTTTGTGTTAAATAGTTGGGGGGGGAGAGGGGTGTATCTACATCCTGTAAGTGTAAGTCCTGACGCAGGTCAAATTATGGATTTTGTAATGTAGGCATTTTTGGCTTCTTCCGCCTCTCTTACAACTATTTCTTCACATAAGAACCCCATATAGCCCTATTCTGTCACATATCAGGCATATTAGTCACGCACAAAAAGGTTACCCGTTCCGAAAAAAGTTTTTCCCATTAACCTATGAAGTTGAAAAAAAATGTAGCTTTTAAAGGACAAATCGGAATTGGTGTATATTTAAAAGCTTCAAGACTCAATGTAAATGAAATCCGAAATTATTACGAAAAACTTATGATATTTTTATATTGGGAGAGCTATAGAGATTATAGCTGACGTAGGCAATTATATATATCTAAGATTGGGAGTAGAGGAGGCACAGGACTATACTTCGCTGTACATGACTACAGAGCAGAGAAGAAATAGACCAGACAAGGACCGTAAATGCAGTTTACATTCATAATCATTGGGCCAGGAAGGGGAGATTGTGAACAGAGTAGGTCATTTGTTGCGCATGGTTGGAGAGCTGTGTTTCTGTAAATTATATAAGCTACACAGCTGAGATTGGGGATAGAGAGGGTATGTGGTTGTGTTGCGAGAAGGGGGGGGGCGAGGGAGAGAGGGAGAGAGAAGATGGGGAGGCAGAGAAAGAA
>NW_004797857.1:378814-384243 GCF_000002075.1 Aplysia californica | reverse complement strand
TGGGGGGGGGACATAAAATGGATCGAGGGAGGGGGAGAGAGATAGGAGAGATGGAGGGAACGATGGATAATACTTCTATGGCTTCTATTCTTACTGAGTGCCAAAGGTACTGCCCTCGCTGAAAATTTGCCGTTGATGAGCAGAAACCAAACATCGAAATCTTGGCATAATTCTACTCAGCGACAACGCGGCTCCCCACAAAGCAAGAGCCACAACTCTGTGCAAGCGATTACAATTTTTTGTCATCTAGTCTACAGTACCAACTTAGCTTTCTGTGACTTCTGGTTATTTCCTGTTTTGAAAGACAAGTTCGCAGGACGAAAGTTTGAAAGCAAGAGGTGTCATTTCAGAGTTGTGATGCATACCGCAAGTTGACTTCCACCGTGACTTACAGAAGTGGTTGTGGGGTTGGAAAAATGCATAAAAAGTAGTGAAGAGTATTTTGAGTAATTCTTAAAATTCCAGATTCATTGCTGTAAAAATTCTTGAGATATTTGAGAAGATTCATTACTTTTTTAGCCACCCTCGTACCAGAATCCTTTGCCCTGTAAATCCACCGGTGAATAGACCACGTATACAAACATGCAGTTATGCAGTTGTTGTTTTCTTCTTTTTTTTCAGCATAACGTGATTGTTTGACGATCTGCAGCGTTCCATTACCGAACTGTCCATGTAATTTTACATCGCTGGCGCCATCCCTAGGTATGCCTTGAATAAATTTGAAAAAATTAGTAGAGGTGCATGCAGACCCAGACGTATGATTAATCATCGTTGGCTGGAACTACCATCTCTCGACTGTGGGTGGGTGCTTGGAAGTGTCTTCTCTATCTCATATACGTGGACTACTTTTTTTCTCAAAAGTTTTTTATTTCTTTTTTGTCTCTTCCATATTTTCCCTACTCTCTGGTAAGAGATTGCCGCAACAGTGCTGACTCACCTTAAATTGCAACTCATCTCGAGATTTAGTATATATATATCGTAACATTGTAACCATGAGACCAGGATTGATTGATTTAATTGTAAATTTTACGCCTGACGTCATTCAGCAGGCTGCCTGCCTCTGCCCTGTGTGCCCGGGTCAATCCGGGTTAAGACGGATACAGCATCCAAGCAGATAGTCGGAGATATTCGATAAAATTACAACCCCAGCCGAAATCAAACTCGCGTCTACTGCGGAAAAAGGCCCAGCGCCCTAGCATTGCATGCGCCTTGAGCCAGTCAGGAGAGCGAAGTCAAGAGTCCTATTCGTCGCCGTCGTGATACGATCGGACAAGTGACATCGGGTACATTTTTTTTCAGAAGGAACAAACTTACTTGTGAAAAGGACGGCCAAGAGTTATCCGATTTTCATACAGTTTAGAAAGTCAACTTTTTGGTTGTTTATTTGAATATAAATTTTTAACCAGCATATTATGAAAAATACTTTGTAGAATACGTTTCGCGAAAATTGGCAAAGTCGAAAATGTTGTAGTTATCCGATCGTATTACAATGGCGGCGTATTCAAAGAGTATGCTGTGAGGTATTTTATTCAAAATAGCATTGACTGTTTTCAGTAAATGATATATTATCGTAGTTTTTGTTTAAAATTTGTGATAATTGTTTTAAAGCGTTTTTTGTATGCTTTTTTTTGTTTTGTTTTTTTGTTGCCATTCATTCTCAGAAGTCGTACTTACATATTATGAAGGGGTAGCATTTCTTTGAAAAGACTTGCAGAAATTCTAATTCAACGTCTCATGAGCATGGTAACTTGTTGTTCCGACAGCTGGCATTATAGTCCGCAAGTATGGTGGGGAAAGGGCTGCTTCTAGTTCCAAGACAATTTATCAGGATATATAATGTATAGTGTATAGTAATTGCGGGTGGTTGGACGGCGCCACTAGTAGGTCCTACTTCTTTACTTTCCCTCTATTGTTTTTGTCTGTCTGTTTTACTTTTCCCAGCTCTAAATTACCATTATTGTGTCGATGTGCTTCTCTTAAGCGAAACTCAAACTCACAGGACATAGTATGTAAAAGTATTTACTCCATTGGAGTCTGGTTTTGCCGGCATGACGGTGAATGCGAGATAGTCTTCCACTTTCACGGTGTCAGTGGCCCTGGTGGTAAATCAAGGCAGAATGCATTTTGAGCCACTTTCCAAGTTTTGATTCTGCATCTGTATAAGCTCTTGAAAGACCCAGGGATTGGATTTTTTTGAAAACCACGATTGTACTAAGTGAAATTTTTAAATTAACGAGTATCGAGCTTGAAATTATCGAATACAAGTTGTGTCGACCTCGCCAAAAACACTGGACCGTGGACCGTGACGTTCACTCTCATGCACCACCACATTCGCCGGTGTCATGAGACTTGAGATGAGGATAATAAGATAAAAACAAGTTGAGTTCAAAATGTCGAACTTCCTGGACGCGTGAGAGACAGAGAAGTTAAGCCAGACAAAGAGAAGTGGCGCTGTTCAAGGAGGAGTTGTGTCACATAAAGGTACGCGGGTGGAACTTATCATTTTTGCTTTATTATCTATTTTTAACATAATTATTTGCTGAGGAATGGTTTGTATAACTGTAACCTAGAAAAACCTTATCAACTCTTTGGAGTCTTCTGACAAGATGCTGCATTTAAAAAAATGGTTATTTCTGTTTTTCTGGTTTTCTTTTCTTATCAATCATAAATATGTGCTAGTCTGTACTACAACTGTATCTTCATATTATATCAGATCATCTTTCTTATCAGAACGTATCAGTGGGTAATGCAAGCTTGTAGTTTGAAACCTATATTTTTTACGATGAAAATACTAATTTTTTGTAATTGTTTTTCGTACAGTGTTTTACGGCGCTCGCAACTGCATAAGGTCATATGAGCGCGCGGGACACACCTAATATTTTCAGTTGGTTGGACATTTTGAATTTTTGCCCGGGTGGCGGCTGCAGCCTACTCTTAACGATTTTAGACCACCAAGGAATCTTTAACGTGCGCAACTTGCACACGGGCCCTCCGAGATTTTTCGCCCTTGTCCGAGAAGGCTAGGTGTAGATCTTTCCTACCAGAAGATCAGGGGTGTGACAGTATGACAGCAGTAAGGAGGAGCCAAGGAGTAGCAGTAGAAAGGCTGCAGAAAGAATCAGGAGCCCAGAGGAGGGGGCAAAGGAGGTGAGGGGGTGGGGGCAGAAAGTGGAAATGAAAGCAGACAACAGAACATTGCTAGAGAGCAGGAAAGGAGGTGAAAGGAGACAATTTTAGAGAAGATTTTTCGGTCGCTACCCGGATTCGAACCCGGGACCTTTTGAATGAGAGGCCACACCTTAACCTCCAGGCCACGAGAGCCCCCTGAAAATACTAACGTATGCAAATTTTCACCGAACGTGCTGCAGCAAAGTGGCGTCGGTAGCTTCGTGAGATTGTGGGTTCGAGCCTCAGTTCGGTCCAACGTTGTATCCTTGGGAAAGGCACTTTACCTCAAATTTCGCTACCGCAGAATTACAAAGTTCTATATCACATTTTTGGCCGTTTTGAGCTATTGAGCCATGAGGTCAGAAACCGAAGTGTTCTATCTGTTCTATAAAAAATGTAAGATAATTCGGAGTCTTTGTTCTAATATACACAGAAATACAATGTTCTATCTGAATATCGGAAGATCTTTTCAGTATTACAAAGTTCCATCTGCAAGAGAAGAACTGTGTTACGAAACGTTTGAATCAAGCGGTCGTCAGTGTTGGGTCATGTAAAGTGATTGCTATCATCTTAAAGTTTGATTATTTACTTTCTTTTTGGTGGAAAACAATCTGTCTTGAATAGGAGTTGGTATATTTGAGATTAAAGAAGATCGGAGTTATCTGCAGTCAGAGGTAAAACTAGCGAGAAAATGGCTAACTGGATAGATAAACAAGACAAGACAATACCAAAGTACATATAAACTAAATGCACCATCGATTTTTTCGGGACAGTTCTGTTTAGGCCACAAAGATTACTATACTACCGTACTATCCTACAGTCCTACAATCCTTCCCTTACCCCTACCCCTACCCCTACCCTTAACCCATATCAAGTTACTACATGTATCGGTATTTCAATACTCTGTGTGCCAAAATCGGAGATTCCCGTTTTTGCAGATAGAATCTAGTACTTTGTAATTCTGCATTCAACGGGTTTTGTTGATAATTAAAATTCTACCTGCCAACGGAACACTCTATATATCTGGAGAGGATCACAGTCAAAATGATTTAAAACCTCCTGTTACAACTCAATTTGCATCATGTTACATAAATAATTTAGAAAATTTGTGCATTCGAAAAAACTTGACCATGTTGTGAAACTCAAAATTTTCAGCTTCGATTTTCTCAAAACTAGGTACTGGGCAGATAGAACTTTGTAATTCTTAGGAAGCGATTTGTCTCTGTCCATTTGGACATGTCTTTCTTCAACAGTCAGGTTTTGAACGGGTCATGGGGAGTGTAATGTAAAAAGAATTAAGCACAAGAATAGAATGATGTAGCATGAAGGAAGATGTGTCAGGAATCTTACAGTTCTAACTTCAGGCCGTCTCAACTTGAAAAAAAACGGGACGTAATACCTTTGAAATAAAAATGTTTGCACAAAACATTCATGAAAGAATGTCTTTATAGTTTATTTTTGTGGTTTTAAACTTTAATATTGTCGCTTTTAAGCACATGTGGGCTATCCCCCCAAAAAAGATGTTTTGAGAAAATCGAAGGTAAAGTTTTTACCCCTTGTTCAGTTTCTTTAAAAGACAAGGAGAGTTTTCTCTATAACCAAACAAATATAAACACCAATGAAACCTAACTTCTACTATAGGTAGGGCAATGCCCACTTTTGGTGTAGGTCAAGATTTCTGGAAACTTCCGAAATCTGGGTTAGCCCTATTGTCCTTAAAAGCGACCATATATAAAATTATAAAGACAATGCAAGTTAGGGAGGATATAAAGTAGTAAACTTTTACTATTTATCTTACTTAAAACACTACTCTCTTCATTTTTCTTAG
This sequence comes from Aplysia californica, assembly GCF_000002075.1. Classification (NCBI taxonomy): domain Eukaryota; kingdom Metazoa; phylum Mollusca; class Gastropoda; order Aplysiida; family Aplysiidae; genus Aplysia; species Aplysia californica. Next base: position 379,247 of record NW_004797857.1, on the reverse strand, counting down.
GTTTACGTAAGTATAACTGAAATAAGAATAAAATGGCTTTATTAATTACCCTTAAGACTATTATTATTTGCTTTTGGTGATGACTCAAGCGAACATTGGCGCTCGTGGAGTGACGTTGATTTACATAATTCCGACGCCTAGACACCGTCTTACTGTCGTTTAGGCGGTTGAATCATGTAGATTTGGGTAAGTCTCAAACACCTAAGTGCAGAAACTTATGTAGCAAAGAATCATTTTTTAGAACAATTTTATAACTGGTTGCATACAATTGTCTTGCATCATATTATATAATATATATTACAGATTCATAGGTATGAGGCTCTCTGTCGAGAGGTTACAGTATTCATCTCTCATTCAATAGGTCCGGGTTCTCCTTTCACCTCCTTTCCTCCTCTCAAACAATGTTCTGTTGTCTGCTATCGTCTCCACTTTC
>NW_004797857.1:373929-377482 GCF_000002075.1 Aplysia californica | reverse complement strand
ACACACACACACACACACACACACACACACACGCGCGCGCACACTCACTCACTCGCACTCGCACACATTGGTTGTTCTCTATCACATAACTTTTACATATATCTAGGACTTGGTAAAATTATCGTCATCGTGTGTAGGGGAGTGTCTGTTGTGAAGTTAAAGATCTCATGTGTTTTGCTGTTTTGTTTGTTTTTCGTAAGAGTTTTACGGCACTTGCAACACAATAAGGTCATTAAGTGCCGAAGATTAGAAGTGTTCTGATACAAGAGAGTAACAGACACACAATAAAATGAGGGGAGGTAAGGACGATAGATGTTTGATAGGAAAGAAGAAGCAGCAAACCTCATCAGAGCACCAGCCAACCACCCACTTGTTTTGTTGTTGTCACCAAGTCTTGTCAAAACAAGAGTTTGGCTGGGGAAATAAACTTGTTTCCTGAACGAGGCTGCTTTCAGCAGCTGTCGAGACACTTAAAGTAGATTTACACGTGGATCAATAATAATGAGCGACAACACACTGAGAGTGATTTTAACGCTATACGTACTATCTGGGGTCATTTTGTACCCCTGGTGTTGTATCCTTCACATTTTAGAATACTTCTAGTACGAAGATCTCTTTAAAACTGTCAGTATTTCTTTAAAAAAATCATTTTGACAGACTGCAATGCAAAGCGTACGGATCGGATTAACGAGTAAATTTCCTCTTTGGAAAGTCGTGGCACCCAGTTCCCCACGTCGTAAGGATACGACAATAATACACGACGTAGGGATAGGGTTAAATCACTGTGGGGAGTGGGGGCTATATGTTAATGTTTCGGTTTGTGCTTCATACTGAGCGCCTTTGCTATCATTGTCTATTGCCGGGGTGGCGGCCGAAGCCTACCCTTATCAATTTTGGACCGCCAAGGGATCTTTAACGAGCGCAATTTGCACACGGAACCCCCGAGATTTTTGGCCCTTGTCCGAGAAGGCTTGGTGTAGATCTTAACCTACCAACTGAAAATGTTTAATGTGTCCCGCGCGCCCAAATGACCTTATGCAGTTGGGAACACCGTAAAACACTTACCAATTTAAAAAAAAGATTTATTACTAAGCTCTGATCCCCCGTGACGCCGCTGGCTGCCTCTGGCCCTGCGTTGAATTGGGTCAAGGCCATAGCGTACTATACTGGTCAGGGCTGATAATGTTGAGTGGATTCATTGCTGACACACTAAGATCTGCTGATGCTTATTATGTAGATGAATAAATAGTCACAGTACCGGTACTGCTATGCGGGTGGAAAGTAGGCCAAGGATCCTTGCCAATATTGTGCTTGGCGTGGCGCTACGCGAAGTGTTCGTCGGTGACCTTCGGAAAGATGTTAATAGTGTTATTTAAAAAATGTTTTATATTAATGCTTTTAAAACTTTTTTTTACTATGCATTTTAGATACATCAGCCATTTTGACTTGCAAAATAAAACCAAGACGTGCTGTGAACTAACATGAAAATAATCAACTTGTGTTCCACGTGCTCGTATGACTTTATATAGCGCAGTTGCGAGTGTCGTAAAAGTTTGACCAAAACGAAGGTGTGCTCTTCTCTGAAAAAGATGAAGTCGTTAAGGTTTATTGAGTGATCTACCCTTACACCAGTGCCTTCTGCCTTCGATATTCGTTGCGTAGATTACTCGGCCTACCTCTTTGCTCCAACCTAGGGCGACTCAGGGGATGTCCTGCACTCGTCGCAAGAGCTGATAGTTGACTGTCATTAGAAGTGAGGTATTTTTTAAAAGATTTTGAAGATTCCTCAAAATAGGCACTTTTTACTTTTCTTGAAACGAATTTCACAAAACAGTCGTGTCATACTGGCCTATCTTTGAAACGAATTTCACAAAAATGTCTTTTCACATTGACCTTTCTTGCAGAAAGCTCAGCAGCGTCTGTGATGTAGTGATCAGTCGCTTCGCTGTCGCATGCAGGAGACCCGAGTTCATTTCTCGAGTGGAGATAAATCATATAGCATATCTCGATCTTTCTGCTGGGATGTTGAATCTCACTAAGCAGAGTTGGTCCTGACAGCGAGGGTCGAAAGCACCCCTCCGAAATGATCTAAATTGAGTCGAAGGTGGCGTAGAAAACCTGTAATTCTACTGTGCATGAGAACATGTTAATATCCACCCTTTGAGAAAGGCCTAAAGACATTTCAGTCAGTGGCACTGCCCTGGGGATTGGGGGGGGGCGGCTTTGATAGGAACGAAGAAGCAAACAACACCAGAGCACCCGCCACTAACCCAAACTCACTTTTTGAGAACTAAGTGGACAAACATGTCCAAGTTGAGTCCACGAAAATTGTCCGGTCTCTCGATAGGAGAGAAAGTTATTGTAACGAAATACACGCTAGACATACCTCCCTAACACACACATACCTCCTGCAGGAAGAGGACCAACCATAATTCTCTTATTGGACGCAATGGCGAATCCTATTAGAATGTGCCTTACTCTGAAACCTAAACAGGCGGGCAGCAACTTGCATACTATGAAACATTCAAATTCGCTTTTCTGAATCGTGTATGATGGTTCTAAGTGTGCTACTGTATTGTTGCTTCTGGTTTGTTGCTGATCGGACATGTGTGTCCACTTAGTTTTCAAAGAGTGAGTTTGGGTTAGTGGCGGGTGCTCTGGTGTTGTTTGCTTCTTCGTTCCTATCAAAGCCGCCCCCCCCCCTAATCCCCAGGGCAGTGCCACTGACTGAAATGTCTTTAGGCCTTTCCCAAAGGGGGGATATTAACATGTTCTTATGCACAGTAGAACTGTAAATGAACTGGTTTATCAATGGCATCCGTATACTGTGCCGGAACAACACGAGGGAACTGCCGCTTTTTCTTTCCTCATCCTTACCATCGTCATGTTCCCCTTACTTCTTTGGTATGTTTGTCATTCTCTTGTGAACTGCTATTTCCGGGGTGCCTTGATAGTCGAAGCAGACTTTGTGCTGTTGAGGCTAGAGAGGTGGGCAGAGTAAGCCTGCTTCCCCGTTTGGACTTTTCTGTTGACATCCACCACTTGGCGCTCATATGACCTTATGCAGTTGCGAGCACCGTAAAATCTTACTAAAACTAGTATCAGTTCTGGAAGAATAGAAACATGGGACAAAGTAGTCCTATCAAACATCTGTCGTGTTTATCTCTCCTCCTTCTATTTATATTTGGTACTCTCTTGTAACACCTCTAATTTTCGGCACCTATATAACTTAGTTGTGTTGTAAGTGCCGTAAAACTCTTACAAAAACAAAACATCCAAAAAAAAGAGTGAGTAAGGGCGGACGTAAGTCGGGCAGGTTTCTGCAACGGAAGGTTCATCGTTAGTGTTGGACTCTCAGGCATGTGACTTCAATGACAGGCCTTATATAACTAAACACCACGCGCAGAGCACGGTTGCTCTGACTGACAGTCGACAAATAGGTCATGCTTCGCTTGCAATCAATGCCAATGTCCTTGTTTATGTTTATTGAGAGCGCGCGCACAGAGAGAGAGAGAGAGAGAGAGAGAGAGAGAGAGAGAGAGAGAGAGAGAGA
>NW_004797857.1:369649-370700 GCF_000002075.1 Aplysia californica | reverse complement strand
CATGGACTCCTGGCTCCCTCCGCTGCCTTTGTGCTGCTACTCCTTGACTTCTCACTGCTGTCTTTCAGCCACACCCCATATCTTAGTCTTAGAGTAGGTAAGATCTATAACATAGCCTTTTCGGATGTTGTTAGCGATCCAGTAGCATCTGAGCGTTAACTCTTCTGCATGATGCCATTCGGAAGTCTCTTGGCGGTCCTAAAATCGATTATAAGAGCAGGCTTCGGCCACCACCCGGGCAAAAAACTCAAAATTAATTCTTACCAAACAGAAAATGCTTAAGTATCCCGCGCGCTCATATGACCGTGTGCAGTTGCGAGGGCCGCAAAACACTTATTAAAACAAAATAGAAAAGAAAAGGATGGTGGCATCACCCTGCCCCCAACATTTCAGTGTAAGCTTGTTGATTTTATCCTGCGACCGTCTAGACGTCTCTACGTTAGTCTCGTGAAGTAGGCTACACACCCATCTTTTGGACCCCGTTTCATAAGGAGGTGTTCAAGAAGTGTCGAGTTGATGAAAATTATATTATTATGGCAACTTTTTGAGGCAAACGTCAAAGATGACGTGTTGATCCCAGCAGAATTCACCTTTCTTTAATAAAGGCCACTGGTTTATAATACGAAAATGTAAATTATGTTATTTTAAACGAAATGTGAATCTTTTTGTGACAAAAATTTTTACCCTAATATTTTTAATTATTTAACTGGCCATTGACCAAAAACCAAGCTATTCTGTGAACTGTTGATGCAAGCAACTTGTGTTTCGCGCGCTCATATGACCTTATGTAGTTGCGAGCGCCGTAGTACTCTTACTAAACCAAAGAGAAGACGTGTTGGAACCTTTGATCACAGTGGCCTTCATTATTGGGCTTCTAGGTTCTTTTGGTCATCCAACTTGCGCGCAAAGACCTGAGAAGATCAAACAGAAACAGAGCGATTAATTGTTTTTATTTTGTTTTAATCTCGGTAGGACGAAAGTGAAGAAATTACATGTAGATCTAGTAGGGCGTGAGGAGGGAGCAGAACAAGCTTCAGGTACTGTAACTTGG
>NW_004797857.1:362186-367167 GCF_000002075.1 Aplysia californica | reverse complement strand
AGGGGGTGGGAGTGGATGAAAGGATGGCTTCATGGACCTTGCCCTGTACTTGTGACCCATTAACGCCTGCGCCCCTTCGTTTTCCAGCCCTAAACCTGGAACATTAGTGTACCGTACCTGTGGGGAGCAGTGTGACCCCCCGTCACCGAGACAGCTGGGAGACAAACCTAGCAGTGTGATCCCCCGTCACCGAGACAGCTGGGAGACAAACCTAGCAGTGTGACCCCCCGTCACCGAGACAGCTGACTGGGAGACAAGCCTCGCTGTGTTGTGTACCGCTGGTTGTTGTTTACCACTCGTTTGGCGACCCCAGGTTGCCACGAACTCTGCAATCATTCACAAGAAGCAGAAGCAAAGACACAAGAGAGTGAGAGGGAGAGAGGCGCTGTACTCATCATAAAAAAGCCAGAAAACGGTAAGAAGTTTCAACAGATGTGATAGACAAGTCTTAAATTACCGGCTACTACAATCCTTCATCAGCAATTTGCAATTTGTTTAATTGATTCGGATATATAAGGACTGCGTCTTTTTCTGTGGAGGTGACTGGAACACACGTTTATTGGTATGGACTGTCCAGAACGGTCTATTTGAAATACATTTTTACCCCTGTTTAGCGCTGTACTTTGGATTTTTATCACTATAAGACAGTCTCCATTTAATTAGTCTTTCAGATAATATTAATTTTTCTTTTTTTCTTTTTTTCTTTCTTTTTTTTGTGAAGTGTTTTACGGCGCTCGCAACTGCTTAAGGTCATATGAGCGCGCGGGACGCACCTAATATTTTCAGTTTTTACTTTTATCGATTTTAGACCACCAAGGGATCTTTAACGTGCGCAACTTGCACACGGCCCTCCGAGATTTTTCGCCCTTGTCCGAGAAAGCTAGGTGTAGATCTTGCCTACCAGAAGATCAGGGGTGTGGCTGAAAGACAGCAGTAAGAAGAAACAAGGAGTAGCAGTAGAAAGGCTGCAGAAAGAATCAGGAGCCCAGAGGAAGGGGCAAAGGATGTGAGGGGGTGGGGGCAGAAAGAGGAGACGAAAGCAGACGACAGAACATTGCTAGTGAGCAGAAAATGAGGTGAAAGGAGACAATTTTAGAGAAGAAAATTTTGCGGTCGCTACCCGGATTCGAACCCGGGACCTTTTGAATGAGGGGCCAACACCTTAAAACCTCTAGGCCACGAGTTCCCCTTTAATTGTTCTCCGAAATTGAAGTGCCATTTTACAGGTAAAGGCGTTTCTCCGCAGGGCGAAATGCTTTTTTTTCTTTTCAACTAGCAGCGGCTAAAATGAGCATACTCTTCTTGTTGAGGCAGACCAGGTGTTCAGTATGACTGATATTGCTGGTCAGACCGGTATCTGCCTTACAGGTTGCTCTATCTGATTTCAATAGTATTATCATGATTATGTTATCTGTATGTCGTGTATTCTGGTGGCGCCCACATTTGCGTCGCTTTTTAGAAGAAACCATAAACTGTTCAGACCTTAAAAAAAAATAACGAAGGAAGCATTTCATATTCGTGAGAACACGACTGACGTTGGATATTCACGGTTTTGAACTAAAGAATTTTTTTAACAAAATTGTAGCTCCATTCATTATAGATCGTTATACAACACTCCTCAATTGAGTCGTTGGTTTTCAATTCCACTGTTATTAATAAAGGAATAAATGGGAGCATTCTCGAGGTTGGAGCGTTCGCTAACTTGGCTCAACGCTGCGCGGATAGAAAACATGCGGATGTTTATTGTACAGGGCGGTTGTCAGGTCTTTCGTTTAATCAATTATTTTCCTGTTAACATTATCATTCTAGCAGAAACCTATTGAGAGCATTAAAACAGCTTATGATTCAAGCGCACTGAACGCCCTTTGAAAAGGACTGTTTTTGTTCGTGTTTCTAAGTGTTTTACGGCGCTGGCAACCGCATACGGTTTTATGAGCGCGTGGGACGCATTAACCATTTTCAGTTTGATAGAAATTAATTTTGAATTTTGCCCTGGTGACAGATGAAGCCTACTCTTATCAATTCTAGGACCACATAGGGATCTTTAACGTGCGCAACTTGCACACGGGACACCCGAGATTTCTCGACCTTCCGAGAAGGCTAGGCTTTACATCTTACCTACCCTAAGATCAGGGGTATGTCTGAAATATAGCAAAGGGGTAGAAGCAAAAAGGGTGCAGAATTAGTATTGAATGAGAGGCGAACACCGTACCTAGATCACGAGAACCCCCTTGAAAAGGTCTTTGTTTGTTTGTTTTTGTAAAGTGTTTTACGGCGCTCGCAACTGCATAGGTCATATGAGCGCGCGGGACACACCTAATATTTTCAGTTGGTAGGAAATTTTGAATTTTGCCCGGGTGGCGGCCGAAGCCTACTCTTATCGATTTTGGACCACCAAGGGATCTTTAACGTGCGCAACTTGCACACGGGCCCTCCGAGATTTTTCGCCCTTGTCCGAGAAGGCTAAGTGTAGATCTTTCCTTGAAAAGGTCTGAAATGTCCTGATGAGGGGGCCGCGAAGACAATTCGTTACCTTAGAATTACAAGTTCAATCTGACATTTTTGGCCGTTTTAGGTTACTACATGAGGTCAGAAACCAAAGGTACTATCTGCTCTATCAAAATCGTTCGATTATTCGGAGTAGTTATCAAGATACTTACATTTTTAAAAAGCTTAACATGTTGTGAAACTCAAAGTTTTCAACGTCAAATTTCCCTAAACTAGCTACTGAGCAGATACAGCTTTGTAGTTCTAGGGTAACGAATTATCTTTGGTTTCGAAAGAATGAGAAACGTAAGTATGTTACGTTATGCAATGGGAGCAAAGAATACATGCAATCATGGAGAACTTCCTGTCAAAGTTATGAATTATCTTCTGAATGATGAATGATAAATAATATACGCCACAAAAATGTACCTGTTTCCTGCAGTTTAAGGAACGTTGTAGTTAGCTTTGATTTTGAAGCCTATACATTTCTCGTAAATTTTTTTTAGCCCTTCTGGAGCCCAAGAACTAACATTTATTTTCGGTTCGGTCTGCCCCTTCATCCCTTGCCTTCATCCCTTGCTTCCAACATCTTATATATTATGTTTCTTGAGTGAACCATGACGTTTGATATGCCAAAAGGCAGTTCAGTCTCAGTTTTCTTATGATCTCAGGAAGTGTTGGCTTTTCTGCTTGTCCTTTTCTATCCCATACCAACTAGGCATGTTAAGAGGGTGGTTGGCGGATGCTCTAGTATAGTGTGCTCCTTCTTTCTATCAAACAAAAATCGTCCTTATCGCTCCTCACGCTTTTGTTTGTTACTCTCTTGTAAAATTTCGACACTCTGTGATCTTATTGCCTTGTAAGAACCGTAACACACGTTCTAATACGTAACTACGCTTCTTAAGAAGTGGACGCACCATAAAGGTAGCACTGTGTAACCAAGCACTGTGGGTTTGACAAGACTTATAGAGGGTGCCCATTAGCGCGATTGGGTCGGGTCGGGTCGTCGGGTCTGTCGGGTCGGTCGGGTCGTCGGGTCGTCGGGTCGGGTCGTTTTCTGGTGGTTTCAGTGCTCTCTACAACCCGCCGTGATTGTATCCGACGACCTGGAAGAAACCATTAACCTCAATGGCTTCCAGGGCTCCTTTCAGCCACTCCCTGTTGCTGTGCTGCGGCAGCCTTGAATTCCATAAACATGGGTTACATTGATAACTTTCAATTATCAAAGATCGTTCATAACAAGATAGTCCACTCGGCCAAAAAGTGTAAGCGGAAGTCCGCACATTGGTTCAGATGGCGATGCAGTCTTTGTTTTGAAACTCTCTTTCGTTTCTCCAAAAGAAGAATAGGAATAGCATAGTTTCATAGTTTCGCTTTTATTGTTTTTCACTCTAGTAGGGTAACTCTTTTCGCAAAGTCCGCACTTTTTTCGAAAAGGGCGCATCCAGATTTTGGGTCTCAACATGGACACGTGACTCTGCCTTGTTGTGATTGGCTGCAAAGCACCCGATCACGCGACTCGCAGGCCTGAAAACAAACATGTTTCTTTTTTAAGGTCACCGACCGAGTCGATTGGTTTGTGCCACGATGGCCGCTTTGCGCCCTCAATTTGGCTTGCCCGGGCACCTCCTACTATTACTCTTGAATGCGGAATGCGCACAGCCAACCGGGTTCTTTTGATTCAGTCGGGGCCAGCCAGATTCTCCTTCATGGATGCGACAAGAGCTGCCATTTTGTCACATTTAGACCGAATTTGACGAAGCCCGATTGCTTGTTTTTCAGGGTCGCGGGTCGAATCGCTCATATTGCGCCAAATTGGTGGCTTTTTGCCTCATCCATGGAGGAATCATATAGCTAAACTCAACTCAAATCGATTAATTTGATTCGTAGTGTGCATCAAGCAATAGACCAAGTTTCCCAACTCATGTGGTTTCTTGTAGCACGCTGTTAGAACTTTAAATTTCACCATGCATAACCCTGTGTGTTGTCCATATGGTTTCAAAGATTTAAGCATTCAAGCGTTGCTGTTTCGGTTGGTGTTAAAAAAGAAATTCATGGTCGTATTATCACTAGATATAAGTGTAGTAGATTGCATGGTTGGAGAGCGCCACTGGTAGGTCCTACTTCTTTACGTTCCTTCTATTGTTTCTGTCTGCCTGTCTTACTTTTTCCCAGCACTAAATGACCATGATCGTATCAATGTGCTTCCCTTGACTGAAACAAACAAACAAAAGTACGAAATACGTAAATCAAAATCCAGTTGATATAAGAATAAGGCCCGCGAACACTACGAATTTTTAAATTATTAGTTGCAAAACTGGGAAGTAAGACTACCGGAACGTCACTTGAGAAGAGAGACAAAAGAGCTAAAATTGCTTCATTTGCATTTTATACGCGTGTGTGACTTGTGGAAATGTTCCTCTTGTTCGCGGGAGTTTAAGAAAGAGAGAGAGAGAGAGAGAGAGAGAGAGAGAGAGAGAGAGAGAGAGAGAGA
>NW_004797857.1:357735-362086 GCF_000002075.1 Aplysia californica | reverse complement strand
GAGAGAGAGAGAGAGAGAGAGAGAGAGAGAGAGACAGAGACAGAGACAGAGAGAGACAGAGACAGAGAGAGAGAGAGAGAGAGCGCGCTCATCCTAAGAATAAACCCAAACTAAGAAAAGGCCTTTATCAGGCTTTCAGGTTACTTTGGCTGCTGTTTAAAACCCCAATAGGGTTTATACTTCTAATTACTTCTAGTCTGGCGTTATATAACTCGGTAATCTTGTAAACGTCAGCTGAGCAACAAGGTATTTAATGATGGTGACTGTCACCTGTTTCCATTGCTGTGTTCGTCTGCTAGTGCCCCGTTGGTGCCCCACTTATGCCACAATATAGGCCTCCATTTTTCCCGATCTCTGCTCTGACGAATCGCTTCCCAAAGTAGTAGATCATTGTCGGTTTTTACGTTGTCAGCCGACAAGTGCAAAAAAAGTCTAGTTTCTACCTTGTCTTTTTTTCTTCTGTTCAGGGTACCTTTATTCTACTCCGGAGCTGTAATGAGTCAGCATTTTAAAATGTTCGTTCTTCAAAATGACCCTCATCGTTCAGTAGGTCTTTTGTCAAACCAAAAGACAGAGAATATGTATTCTCAAGTATGCTGTCTCTGTGTTTTCGTACTGTGAAGAATTACAACGACGATGACACTCAAACATTATTATGTCGTGAGGCCAAAAGGAGGCAGAGCATATCATGTATCGACATCAACTAATATTGCTGTTTGCAAGGAAAAAAAACTACAACAACAAAACCCAAAACATAACAAACCAACCAAAACAAAAAAACAACCCGCACCCACAAATTTTTATCTAGTTGAAATAATACACCGCAGTCAAATTTTCAAGCTCCTTTGCCGCATTTTTTGGCACAGCTTCGTACTCAAAAGGTAATGCACTTCTAACCTGGCCTCTTGTAACTCGTGTACTCTTACGCCACCTGTGAAGAAAGACTTTTTGTACGAACTTGACTGACTTGCAAAAATATAAGACAGTTTCAAACCTGTACTTTGTTCCTTTTCATATATACCCACAACTCCTTAAGAACGTGGCAGACACATTTATGTCCGACCAGCAGCAGACAAAAGGCAACAACGTGACACATTTTGAACAATCATACACAGATCAGACCCACGAATTTGTATATTTCATTGAAGACACATTGTTGCAGGCTTTTTAATTTAAAGTCTCAGATTAAGAAAACAGAACTGACAAATATGTATAAATGTCATGCTTCTTATTCTTTTAATGCCTCCAAACAGCGGGCTTTCAAGCGTTGTCGTAGATCCATTGCAAAATGCGCAAGGCCAAAAGGAGACAGCGTATAATTTTGTCATCATACATTGACAACAACTTACAAAACAAACGCACACAAATCCAATTGAAATATCCCACAATCATCCTTGCTAAGTTTTAAGCTTCTTTGACTGCATTTCAGATCCCTAATGGATCTATAATTCAAACTTTCTCTCACTAACAAAAAAAATCTTCTTTATTTTGAACTTCTTTTTGTTGCCCTTTTCCCTCGTGTTGGGCCCTGCCGAGACAGCAATTTCGTATGTTCCATCTCTTTTTAATGACCTTCCTGTTCAGTAGGTCGTTGTCTTTAGTCGATCCATTCTCTAAAATGTACCCCTTAGGTTCGTTGTCTGAGTCTTTTAGAACCATTAAGAATCATAACGAGCACTTCAGGCTTTTGCGAAGGGGCGAAAGGAAGATAGAGCATGGTATCACTATCATGCTCTGGCTTGTCGTGACCCAACTTTTGCACTCAGCTCCAAATTGCAGCATGTTTTATCATGACCCTGACCTCAGTCTCCAGAAAATATAAAACTTTGACTGAAATAATTTCCTTTTCTTTTAAAAAGAAACTCATTTTGTTCCCCTGCAAATACACGAAGATACACGGGTTATTGTCAACCGACACCGCCCCACCCTTGCCCCATTTTCCTCCTCCCCTCCCCCTCACCCTCCCTCGTAAAAAAACTAACCAAAACCGCTATCCCCGTCGCTTGAGCTGCCACCCACTTACATAACATCTTCCCCTTTTTAACCGTGGGTCTCGAATATGGGCATGTTACATTATCTTATCGTTCCGGCTCTTAGAGAAAAGTATGAGACAGAGCTAAGTGCTCTCGCTCGTCGCTCAAACCAGTTGTATAATTTCCTGCGAAGTGCGAGGAGTAACATATGATTGTATCACGAGTGGGACATGTGATGAGGGAGGAAGGGGGAATAATAATATGTCGCCCTTTGTACCACAAGTGAAGGGGAACGCGCATTATAGTCCCGAGGCGTGAGGTTTCATTTTTATTTCCCTCTCCGTGCGTTCAGTGTCTTCCATCCAGCTCTTGTCAGTGCAGATCTGGTATCCGAAGGTCCTATGATAGTTTAAATTGGATCTACTTGTGTCTAGTCAGTTAGTCGATAGACAGTTACAAAACAAAGCTAGTTAGATCTGAGTGGTGAGTATCAGATAACTATGAACCGGTGGAGACCTCGTGGAACTATCTCGGAGCGGACAAACACTCTAAAAATACAACGAGCCGCTGTTCTACGTGCCAACATGTATGCATATTTGTGTGGTATTTATTCGTCTTGCTCTGTAAGTCTTGATTAAGCTAGTGAAAGAGGCAAGTGAGTCAAAAATCTACTCACTTTTAACCGAACTTGTGCTATCATAGAGGTCAAAGCATCGAAGTTGAGACGACGTGTCAGAACCTCAGTCATTGTCTGAGATTTTCTGTATGCCATGTTGTGTGTGCATAGATAGAAAGACCGATAGATAGATTATTGTCCACCCACTATGATAGAATTGAAAGAATTCGAAAATTCTAACTAATCTGAAAGTAGAATGAATTGAATTTTTTTCTTTCATTTACAGATTTCCAGTAGTGACCGCAAACAACCCTAAATAGTGAGAAAATGGAGCGTGAAGAAAGAAACAGTGACAGAGATACACCAGTCCCAAGTTCCGATGGGACAAGACGCCCTCTTTCAAAGACAGATTCCCCAGAAATGTTGGATAATATCCAGATTTCTTATCAGGATCAGGACGAAGCTTCTACTGCCACTCTCAGAGATTTTCTACCCCAAGATGAAGGACATGGGGAAAAGCGCGCAGAAGAAAGAGCAGGAAGCCCCAACTCGACTGTACGTGAGCCAGGACACGCCGACAGCATGATGCCACAAACGTCTCCAGATGGAAAATTCCCAAAAGACCTTTCCGATACTTCTCAAACTTCGATCCCAAACGCCACATCTACGTCGGGCCAGAACGACGAGTCGCACACCTTCCCGTTCTCCACGACTCGCGCGTGGCTCACCCTCGGAACCGTCCTTGTGCTCAACATCATCACATTTATCTCGCTTAGTTCAATTTGCACTCAGTATTTTTCCTATCGTATCGCGAGGGACAGCTACAACACCAGCCTGAACTCTTCATCAGAACAGGGCAGCAGCTGCAGCAATGCCACCGAGGAAGTGGAAGGGATACAAAACGAGGTTCAGAAAGAGGCGGCGAAGATCAGTTTGTATTCTTCGCTGGCGTCTGGTATCCCTGCCGTCGTCACAAACGCCCTGCTGGGCTCGTACTCAGACTACGTTGGCAGAAAGCCTATCATTGCAGCCGCTGTAACAGGTACGCTAACTGGAATATAAACATGTTGTTATACACAGTAGAATTATAAATGGACTGATTTATCAATGTCATGCTATACTGTTCCGGGACAACGAAGGGGGAACTGCTGCCTTTTCTTTCCTCATCCTTACTATTGTCATTTTTCCTCAACTTGTTTTGTATGTTTGTCACTCTCTTGTGAACTGCTATTTCATGGGTGCCTTGATAGTCGAAGCAGACTTTGTGTTGTTGAGGCTAGAGTGGTGAGCAGAGTAAGCCTGATTCCACGTTTGGACATCTCTGCTGACATCCACCCCTTGGCGCTCATATGACCTTATGCAGTTGCGAGCGCTGTAAAACCTTACTAAACTACTAAACCAAAATTTCCAAACTCTTTCAGCATTTCGCTATCTAGGGCCTCATCGGGAAATTAATATCTTAAATTAAAGATGCAGCAAGAAGGGTGCTCCCTAAACCAGATCTGTGGTGTGCTCGATGACTCAATGATACTTTTAACTATAACACAACTTGAAAAATATAATAAATTACCATAGAGCTGGGGACAGTGCTTATTATTTATTAACAGGTGGTGGTTAGTTGGGAAACAACGTAGACGTGATTAAGTAGGCACTTGGTGTGTTTGTGTGTGTACGTATGTGTGTGTGTATAATTTGTGTGTGTAAGCGAGATTGTGTCGGTATTTGTGTGGGTGTGTGTGTGTATGTGTGTGTGTGTGTGTGT
>NW_004797857.1:350816-355368 GCF_000002075.1 Aplysia californica | reverse complement strand
CACCCCACCCCCAGGCACCCTGACCCGTGTGGTGTTCCTTGTCCTGATCATGATCTTGGAGCTGGACCTCCGCCTGTACTACATCGGCTCTGCGATCGACGGCTTGTTGGGATCCTTCTACTCCCTGACCCTCTCGGTCAACTGTGTGGTCGCTGACGTCACACCCGATGCGTTAAGCAGGGCTGTCCGTTTCGCTGCCATCGAGGGGGTGACTTATATCCTAAGCTCTGGTGCTCAGGTAGGGTTTTTTTAAATTAGTTTTTAAAGTTGTAAGTTTTTACTCCCCGTCAGTACAGTTTAGAAGGCGGACGTCTAGTGTCACACTTTAGACGTTAGACCTGTCCCAGAATAAAGTTTCTTCCCTGTCATGCTGTCCTCACTTATAATTATAAATCACCTTGTATTTGGTATCAACAGAAAGCTTATTCAAATACCTGGGGGGTGGGGGGCTCTCGTGGCCTAGATGTTAAGGTGTTGGCCTCTCGTTCTAAAGGTCCCGGGTTCGAATCTGGGTAGCGACCGAAAAATGTTCTTCTCTAAATGTGTCTCCTTTCAACTCATTTCCTGCTCTCTAGCAATTCTCTGTCGTCTGCTTCTTGAATCGTCCTCAAATAGCCGACCTCACAGCATTTCTTTCACCTTAGGGAAGAGGTGAAAGTCACATTGGGCGAGATCGGGCGATTGGGGCTGGTGTTCCAATAATTCCCACGAGTAACCCTCAAGAAGCTCGTTCACCACTGTGGACTTGTGAGCAGGCGCGTTGTCATGATGCAGGGTGACGCCTTCTTCAAGCAAAGCGGGTCTTTTGTCCGGATCACAGGTCTCAGCTTGTCTTTGAGGACGAACCTGTAGTAGTCACAATTGACAGTTACGCCATGTGGGATTAGCCAGCTGAGTATGATGCCACTTATGTCGAAAATAACAATGTGCATCATCTTTCTCTCCCCGTGTTTTTGTGTGCGCTTAATCTTTCATGTCAGACCTCCCGCCTTCAACCTCTCTGATCGATTTCCTTACTGTTTGAACTGATGGGGGATTATTCTCTATTACTTTGTATAGATCACCATGGGTTTCAACTGCAGACTTGCCGAGAGGCGTTGAAAATTTGATCACAACTCGGACGTCGTAGCATGAGAAGGTTGCACCAATGTTTTGCTCGGTCCTTTCCTCGAATTTATCTTGGACAACGTGCACAAGAACACCACACTTGACACGTCACAGCTCTATGACCCGTTCACCAATGTACTTTCAATTTGGCGTTGAGATATTTTAGACATGATGTAATGACGTCACAAAATTTAGTGGCTGTTGGTTGCGTACTTTTGATTTTATGGAGGAGGGAAACTTTATTCTGAAACAGACGAGAAGGGGCCAACTGGTACCTCAGAATTTCAAACCTGATGTTTTGGCCGTTTTGAGTTACTAAGACCATGAGGTGAGAAACCAAAGTTCTATTTGCTTTATCAAAATCGTAAGAATTTTGGGAGACGTTATTGGGATATTCAAAGAATAGCATTCGAAACAGCTTGTCACGTTTTGAAACTCAAAAGTTTTTACGTCCAATTTCTCAAAACTATGTAAATAGCAGATAGGACTTTGTAATTCTGAGGTAGCGACAGGAAACAGCGCCCGCCTACTGTCATATACCGAAAACATCTTATACTATTATCTTACAAAAGAAAGTTTGTTCCTTTTCTCAAAGTTCAGATAATTAATTTAGAGGGGCAGGCTTGGACCCTGCCTGAGAGGGACACAACGTCCCAGCGGAAAGACCATGGTGGTAGGGGTGTGGTGTTGGTGATGGTGGGTGTCTTCTTGTTTTTGTTCCTGTTACTGGTGGTAGATAAAAGAATTTCAGTACGATGCGTTTTATCTTGAAAAAATAGAAACATTTGAATGACAACCAAAATAAGAGTTTAAAGAGGCTGTGTGTGGTTAATCCTTCTATAAAGCTGTGAGTGCTGAACTGTAGCTAAAGATAAACAGACGAAAAACAGACAGACAGACAGACAGACAGACAGACAGACAGACAGACAGACAGACAGACAGATAGACAGACAGACAGACAGACAAACAGAGGCGCATACACCACAACTCTCTAGTATCCTCACGACGCATTGTCTTCTCGCTAGGTGGGTATCGGCTACATGATAGACGACCTGGGCTACATGGCGCCCACAGCGTTGTGCGGTGGTTTCATGGTGGTTGCACTGGTGGTGGCAATCTGTATATTCCCAGAAACCATGCAAACCCGACGGAAAGTTGTCATCAACCCCGTGTTACACATCAAGAAGGTGAGTTTGTCTGTTTTTTTGTTAACTTTAACGCAGCTAGCGAGTGGTTGGCGTGCGCTCTGATGTGGTTTGCTCATTTTTCCCTCCCAAACACATCTATCGTCCTTATCTGTCCTCTTTTTCTGTGTTTGTTACTCTCTTGTGACACCTCTAATATTTGGCACTTGTATGACCTTATTGTGTAACAAGTGCTGTAAAACTGTCACTTGAAACAAAAACTTCATGAAGTTTTGCTTGTCTTTTTTCTTTTTTTTTTGGGGGGGGGGGGGAGGGGGATAAAGTTAACGCAATGGGTGATTGTCGTGGTTTGCTCATTTTTTCCTATCAAACATGTATCGTCCTTACCTCTCCTCCTTTTTTTCTTTGCATGTCAATGTTATTCTCTGGTAATACCTCTATCCTTACGCAATTATATGACATAGCTTTGTTACGAGTGCCGTGAAATTCTTACTAAAAACTAAACTAGACGTTAACTCCTTATTAGACATGATTTTTGGCTTGACATGGAACTCAAATCATACTGGGCAAACAAATATTGTATTTAAAATACATGCTGAGTCGACAGTATGTTGCCTTCAGCTTAAAACTTCTGGTAACATTGAGCAGGTTAGTGTGTCTAAATTTTAATGGGTTTGTTACAAAGCGCCCAACACGAATAACCTCTTTTGTGGAGTATTGACGCACATAATTATTTACATTTTATGCTGTCTTGTGTTCGCCATAGCTGGTTCACTGCCATTTTTTCTTCCGGATTATCGAGGCTATTTCAGAAGTTGTTTTCTTTTGATCAAAAGGTAAAATATTTTCCCTCTCATAATTTTATCCAAAGTTTTAACGTTTTCTCGATTGTGTTGTCAGCAGTTTCTAAAAAATACTCCGAAAGGGATATTATGTCTTTTTTATAATCTCTACTGATCGATCAAATGTATTTCATCTGTACAAACGTATATTATTATGAAAACGCTTCAGAACTAAAATGATTAAGCGGGAAGTTAGAGAGTGCCACTGGTAGGTCCTACTTCTTTGCTTTCTCTCTGTTGTTTCTGTCAGTCTGTCTTACTTCTCCCTTCCCCCTGCCCAACTCAACCACTATTGTGTCGATGTGCTTCTCTTTACTCAAACAAGCAAACAAACAGAACGAACAAACAAACAGATAAACGAACTAGCAAGAAACAATGGAACACATGCAAATAAACAAGCAAACAAACAAGCCAATAAACAAACAGTTTTTGTGTTCTGGCAAAATTACATAATACTATTATATCTTTTTAATCCCAAAATAGGTGTTCAGTTTCTACACCAGCGGCTCTTCCAAACGCCGGCTCCAGTGCTGGTTGGGTCTGATACTTTTCTTCACGCTGATGCTCTCGAACCTCGGGAGAGTTCCCGTGGAGATTTTGTTTGTGATGAACTCGCCTATATGTTGGGGTTCTGTGGAAATCGGGATCTTCAACGCCCTACGCTTGGTAAGTACAGACGCCTGACTGTAGGGCACAAAACCGACCATTTTTATAATATACTTTATTTCTTTTTTTTTGGTTAAAGATCGCAAATACTCTTGTCCTTATCTCTCCTCTTTTTTGTCAGTGTTTGTTGCTCTTTTGTAACATCTTTAATTAATCTTCGGCACTTATATGGCCTTATTGTGTTGCAAGTGCCATAAACTATTACAAAAACTAAAAACTAAGATTATAAGTGCACACCATTAGCTCAGTTGGTATCTTGCAGGACTACAGAGCGGATGGCTCTGGTTCTAATCACCAACGAGACGTTCTGAATTTAGGTTGTTTTGGGGAAGTTTCTTTAGGCTCGCAAACAATTTTTCCCGAGTTTATGGTAGATGGGCGTTCAATTCGGATTTTCTGCCTCTTAAATAACCTTACGCATACAGTGTTGAAAGGGGCGTTAAATCTATACAGTGGTAATGACAATAAGATTCTAGCGGTATGAGTTTAACGCCCCTGTCAACACCATAAGATTACTTATGAGGCAAGCTTCCAAATAGGACCAATTCAAGTATGCGGAGAGCATTGAAAACTCTTCTTAACAACCCATGTTCAAAAACGCTACGTAATGGAGATTCACACCAGGGTCCGCTGCCCTGTACACAGACCAGTAAAATAATGACTGAGCAATCGGGGCTCCCCAAACTTTTACAATAGTAGCGATCGCTGTCAGTTTTGTCACGTCGCAGTTTAAAGATTATCTATCTATCTATCTATCTATCTATCTATCTATCTATCTATCTATCTATCTAT
>NW_004797857.1:339129-350406 GCF_000002075.1 Aplysia californica | reverse complement strand
GGCCGTAAAACTGATGCTAAAACTAAAGAAATATACACTGTACGCAGCGCATTAAACCACGGGAAAAGACATTGTAGAGTTTTTAATTGGTCTTGCATAAAGACCACACTTCAGTGGTTGAGAACTGATTGCACGTCAGACGTCATCATAATTTTCTTGTGGAGACGTTTAAATAGTGAGTTTAACACACTACAAGTCACAGAAGGAGGTCTTCTCTGTGGATATTTGGAGGTGCTCTGGGGATTTTTTTATTGGTTTCCTAGTTGTTGTTGTTGTTGTTGTTTGTTGTTGGGGGTTTTGGGCGATAGACAGGATCCCTAAGTTGAACACGTACTTTTTTTCTTATTGAAAATTTTTGTCTAAATTAACGTTACCTTGTAATATACTCATCAGAGAAACAGCTGGCTATGATCGTCGATGTGCGCAAAGACATTGGGGGGTATAGTATGTGAGGCTTCGTGGTGAATTCAGACGCTCGTTAACATAATGACACTGCAAATTTCTCGTCTTTGGGAAAATATTTTCCAAAATGTTTTTCTTTAGCTAAATACCTTTTATGTGCATTTAAAACGAATTTCTTTGTAGATTGTATTGAAAAACGTTGATCAAAGGCACGAGAAATGTTTTGGCAGTTTTCGAGGACATTCATCAAGCTTTGAAAGTCAGCATTTTCTCGTTAATTTTACCTCAGACGTCATGCAACCCCCACCTCCTTAAATAGCAAGTATCTCGACTTTTGTTCAAGATAGATAGGTACTTTTTGCATCAACTGCAAGACAAATGAACACGTTTTAGGAGATGCCAATACCCCCATATCGGCAAAAACAAATTGAAAAGCGGCTGATTCCACCGCCGCATCCTTCTTTCTTCTTCAACTGGCGTTGTCGTCGATAGCCTAGTACTAGTGGTTAGGCTATCGGCCGTACCCGTAATCGTGAGATTGTGGGTGTGGGAGTTCGAGTCTCAGGTCAGTCCGACGTTGTGTCTTTGAGAAAGGCACTTTACTCGAATTTTTTATTTGGCTCGGTCCCTTCGGAGATGGACGTTAAACTCTGAGGTCCTACCTCTTTAATAACCTAATAGTGTTGATAAGGGCGTAAATATAATATATCATTTAATCTTTTTTCAGCTGGCAATGGCGGCTGTGGCAGTGGTGTTGCTGAAAGTGCTCAAACATCGTCTGTCCCTGGAAACCATCGGCGTTATCTGTAGCGTGAGCGCCATTCTGGGTTTTGTGGCTGAGGGATTTTCTACGGACACACTCTCCCTGTACTTGTGTGAGTCTTTGGTGAAGATGTTCTCTCTCTCTGTCTCTCTGTCTCTGTCTCTCTGTCTCTCTCTCTTTCGCTCTCTCTCTCTCTCTCTCTCTCTCTCTCTCTCTCTCTCTCTCTCTCTCTCTCTCTCTCTCTCTTTCTCTCTTTCTCTGCCTTTCTGTCGCGCTCTGACTCTGTCACTCTTTCTCTCTCATACTCTTTCATTCTTTATCGCTCTCTCTTTCTTTCTCCTTTTTCTCTCTCTCCCTCTCTTTCTCTCTCCCCCGCCCCCTCTCTCTCCCTGTATTTTATGTATAAAAATCGATATATATATATATATATATATATATATATATATATATATATATATATATATATATATATAATTATGTATATATTTATAATATATATAATATATATATTGTATATATAAATCATTCATGTATTTATCAAATACATACACATATGCTTGGGTGTGTGTGTTTGTTTGTTTGTTTGTGAGTATGTCTATGTGTTTGTTTTGGCATATTATTATGTGTGTATAAAAAAATTGTAACATACACTGCCAGATTATCCTATGTGTGATTTTGCAATATGCAACAAAAAAAACCCGCCATAAATCTATATAAATGGTGTTCAATACTATTTTACCTATTTCAGCTGGCCTCATCGGGATCTTATACATGACACTCCTCCCTGTTCCCAGAGCTCTTCTCTCAAAGATAGCCTCCCCACAGGAGCAAGGTAAGATAGACGAGATCCTCTATAAGTGTGTTTTAGTAAGCGTTTTTCGGCACCTGCAATACAATTAGTGCCGAAGGTTAAATGTGTTGCAAGAGAGTAACAAACACAAAAAAGAGGGTGGAGAGATAAGGACGGTAGCTGTTTGACAGGAAAGAAGCAGCAAGCCGCACTACAGCACCAGCTAACACCCTGCATCCTTATTTTGTAGTCAAGTTTATGTGGAATGAGCTTTTATGTAGACATTTTAACCCTGATCGACACAATTTAGATTATTTCGGAGGTGCGCTTCGATCCCACTCTTGTCAGGGCTGACTCCAGCTGATAGGGACACAACATCCCAGCAAAAAGATCGAGAAACTCAATAAATATAATAATTCTCCCCACATGAAAATCGAAAGAAATTTTTTAACAACCTTGTTCATGAACTTGGTCTACATATATTTCTAATTGACATTTTATAAATTGCTTTTAGCATGTATGTTAAATTGACCTTTTAAAAAAGCAATTATATGAATAAAAAACTTTTGCATTTTGTCAATTCAGCTCCTGCCTCGCACAGCAAAGCACTTTCTAATGAGCCGGTGCACTGCAATTTGCAGGGTTGGGGGCATGGGAGGTCGCCATGGGTTGAAATGTACGTTTATACAAAATATACCGCATCGAGCACAAATGACAACATTAACGTTAGCTTGTCCACATTCGTCTGACCACGTTAAAAAGTTCTAGCTCATATGGTCGCTTTTAAGGACAAGCTGGCTAACCCAGATTTCGGGGGTTTCCTGAAATCTTGACTTACACCAAAAGTGAGCATTGCCCTACCTATACGAGAAGTTTGGTTTCATTGGTGTGTATATTTGTTTGCTTACAGAGAAAACTCTCATTATCTTTTAAAGAAACTGAGCAAGGGGCACTAACTTTACCTTCGATTTTCTGAAAACAGCATTTTTCGGGATAGCCCCCTTGTGTTTAAAAGCGACCATATTTTATTCACTTGTCAATTTGCTCATACTGCTAACGGCACGTCTGCAGGCCAGCGACCAAACAATGTTTTTTAAAATCTCGATGCAGTAATACAATAATTTCTTTAATTAAGTGCGGTATGAAATACCAACCGTTGGGAGCATACACAGGATCACTACAATAGATTATTTATAATGACTTCGGCTGTATTGTTCCCTTTGAGACACTGACAACTCCCTATACCCACATTTCAGTGAAAGCTTATAGATTTCATCCGGAGTCCGCATTGACACCTACGTGAGTCTCGTAAAGTACTCACCCGTCTGTTCGACTGTGTTTCACAGGCGTTGTTAAAGTTTAAGTACATAGCTGATGAAAATAGGTAAACTTTTAAATTAAATGTTTTGTGTGCTGTAAATCACATACCATATTTTTGCCCGCGTTAGGCTTACCTCAAAGAAAACGTGTCGGAACTTTAGTTTTGCAGTGACTTTCATTAATGGGCTTTTAGATTACGTTGTTCATCCAACTTTAAGACCCGCGTGCAAAGACATGAGAAGGAGAAACAGAGCGGTTTGTTTCCATCTCGTTTTAACCTCTTTTTTTTTTGGTAAGGGTTTTACGGCGCCCGCAATTGCAAAAGGTCATATGAGCGCGTGGGACACACCAAACATTTTCAATTGATAGGGAATTTTGAATTTTCCCCGGGTGGCGGCCAAAGCCTACTCTTATCGATTTTGGACCACCTAGGGACCTTTAACGTGCGCAACCTGCACACGGGACCTCCGAGATTTTTAGCCCTTGTCTGAGAAGGCTAGGTGTAGATCTTTCCTACAAGAAGATCTGGGGTGTGGCTGAAAGACAGCAGTAAGGAGTCAAGGAGTAGCTGTAGAAAGGCTGCAGAAAAAAGAGTCAGGAGCCCAGTGGAGGGGGAAAAGAGAGTGAGGGGGTGGGGCAAGAAAGTGGAGGCGAAAGCAGACGACAGAATATTGCAAGAGAGAAGGAAAGAAGGTGAAAGAAGACAATTTTTAGAGAAGAAAATTTTTCGGTCGCTACCGGATTCGAACTCGGGACCTTTGAATGAGAGGCGAACACGTTTGACCTCTAGGCCCCTCGTTTTAACCACGGACAAATGAAAGTGAACATGTTATACATGAAATGCACTAAAACCAAGAAGTAAACTTCATCCGACTCTACTTTTCCCGCATGAAGAACTTTGTTTCTTATCTGTTTATGTTGTGTGGTTGTTTTTTTAATTCCCCATAAACGAATGTAAGGGTGGCGGGGCATTCTGGAGTCGGAGGCAAAATTAACAATAAAAGGGTCGCCAAAGTTTTGGTGACTTTCAAAGCTGTTGTGTGTGTTAGACAATGTCCAAGTCCAATATTATACCAACTGCAGAAGCTCAGAAAGAACGAAGGGAGGCAATACAGACTGTTTAAAGTAAGCTCCAGAGTGCCACAAGGAAATGCGTTTTATCTCCCCTTATTTTTATAATATTATTATTATTATTATACAGATACAATAACGCAAGTCGCAAACCAAAGCCCAGAAAGCCTAAATGAACTTCTGTTAGAAGACGACCAATGTTTTATTCACTCAGACCAACAAAGCCCCCGAAATCACACTACCAAACTGAACAACAGCTGCGAGAAAGTTGAAATGAAAATAAGCACATCAAAAACGGAAGCTATGAAAGTGAGCCAAGTCCAAGGTCCCTTGAACATCTATGTCAATCGTAAACAACTGAAACAGGTGAAGGAGTTTAGATATTTCAGCACTTTTGTCTGAAAACAGGTCGATATTTGTTTTGGGGGGAGGGGGTTGTTTTTTTTATTTATTTAGATTCATTTTTAAAATTTATTATTATTTATTTATTTTTTTTTATTTTTTATTTTTTATTTATTTTTTTTTTATTTTTTTTTATTTTTTTTTTTTTTTGGGGGGGGGGATGCTTTAAGGCCCTTGCAACTGCATGAGATCATATGAGTGCGCGGGACACATCAATTTTTCAGTTGGTAGGAAATTTTGAATTTTGTACGGGTGACGGCCGAAGCCTACTCTTATCGATTTTGGACCACCAAGGGATCTTTAACGTGTGAAACTTGCACACGGGAACGCTGAGATTTTTCGCCTTTGTCCGTACTCCTTGGCTCCTTCTTACTGCTATCTTTCAACCACACCCCAGATCTCATTAAAGGTAAGTTCTACATCTAGCCTTCTTGGATAAGAGCGGACAATCTCGGGAGTTCCCGTGTAGCTGCAGAAAGGCTGCAGAACGTGTCAGGAGTCCAGAGGAGGGGACAAGGGGATGAGGGGTGGGGGCAGAAAGTGGAGACGAAAGCATACGACAAAACATTGTTAGAGAGAAGGAAATGGTACGAAAGGAGAAAATTGTAAAGAAAAAAGTTTTCCGTCGCTATCGGGATTCTAACCTGAGACTTATTGAATGAACCTTAACCTCCAGACCACGAGAGCCCCACAGGTCCATAGACAGAGAAACAGAAATGTTAACTAAAAAAGCCATCACCATCACCTACCAGCTCGCACCCCTGCTATCTCATCCAAACATCTCCTTGGACACAAAAAGACTACTTATTACATCAATATTTCATATATACCGACGTTATGCTCCCAAAAAGAAATTATAATTAAAATATCTCTGAGTGCGAGATGAAATGTCTCCGGAAAACCCTTAACATCGCAAGAAAAGACAGGAAGAGAAAAGAAGAAGTAAGAGCGACTGTTGGCTCTGAGTCCTGCCTGCATTTCATAGAAAAACAGAGAATATTTAAGGGTTTGGCCACCTGTCACGAATGTCACCTAGATAACCAGCCTCTAGAGCCTATAACACAAAGCACTCAGGCTTAAAAGGCAGAGGTAGACCACGCAAATGCAGAGTTGGCCTACCATAGAAAACTGCATCTCCCCTCGATGCTTTACGGCAACAGAGGATGAAAAAGTAAAGGTATGTATTATGGAACTAAAGAATGTTGAGCTCAAAAGATTTTTTTTTTAATTGATAGAAATAGCCTACGGGCGGGAAAATGTCGATTTCTTCGATTTCAGTATATTTATGAGAGCCTAATTGTACCACGATGCCTCAGATTGTAACTACTATACTATTACTATGCTCTTGCTATCACCAGGGGCGCTGTTCTCCAGCCTGTCCACACTGGACGCCATAGCCAGCCTGGTGTCTTCCACACTCTACACGCTCATCTACAACGCCACCGTCGACTCATTTAGGGGATCTGTGTTCATGCTAATGGCCGCTCTCTGCTTCTTAGACGGCTGCATACTTTTGTAAGTCCTTGGTGCTTGGCAAGCACCTCTGTATTATTTTATATTGAGTTATTAATAGCTACCGCAGTTCCACGGCGCTTACGTGCCAAAACTGTGTCAACGATGCTGTAAATACAAATCCAACTCAACTTTTCTTAACTTAATTTTTCCAACAGAATGCGTTGTTGTTTTCCGTTGTCGCTGCCGTTGTTGTTGTTGTTGTTGTTGTTGTTGTTGTTGTTGTTGTTGTTGTTGTTGTTGTTGTTTTGTTGTTGTTGTTTTGTTGCTGTTGTTGCTTTTTTGTTGTTGCTGTTGTTGTTTTTGTTGTTCATATTGTTCTTGTGTATATTGTTGTTATTTCGTGTGAGTGTGTGTTGTTTCGGGGGTGAGGTTTTATTGTGGGGGGGGGGGGGGGGTTTTGGGGGGGGAGATTTGACAGTTTTTGTGGACGATCAACATACAAATAAGTTAATTGTTTGTCTCTGCAGGGCATTCCGTATGGTGCGCAGATCTGACACATCGTCCACTGAGTACGAAGTGAGACCAGGAGGGGAAGAGGAGGAGAAAGTGGGGACTGCCCAAGTCAGCGCCAATGAAACAACGCCTTTGTTGAAAGCAGACTGATGTTCCGGTGTGTTACAAGAGGATATTATTTATAAACGGATTGCATTTTGAATATACTTGCATTGAATGGACTCTTTCATAAAACTGCAAGTTCCGTCCCATAGATCTCATTTCAACGAGAAAAGTGTGTAAGTCACGTTGTCTGAAAGTTCATTTAAATGAATAGAACATATTCGTTGCTATGAGTGGTTAAAGATCCTGTGATGGTTGCAGTTATATTTAAAACTGCAGATGTTTTATGTCCCTATTAAGACAATATAGTTCAGAAAGTCGGCGGGCTGCTTCAGCCCAGCTCATCCCGGTAGATGGAGAGTAGGATAAAAATAAAATCTCCCCACACGGGAATGGAACACACGTCTTCTGCCACCACAAGTGGCATGAACAATGATGACTGTAATAAGTCCGTGTATTACTGTTAATAGCGTGGACAGTCGAGGTGTTCTGGAACGGTCTGCTCGACCTTCTATTTCTGTTCTTGTTTCTGTCATCATGCGTTTACTTAAAGAAATCAAAAATATTGTACTCTACAAAATGGCACTCTTTTACTGTTTATATTTTAAAAAGTGTCCTTGCAAATGCTTGCATAGTTTTGACAATTTTGTCGGATCTACATATTCGAGAATGCATTTTTTTATTATTCAGATGTCGTCAGCATCATTTTACCATTGCTCACATTTCTGGAGGTTTCCAGATGTAATCCAATGCCTTATTCGAATAGAAATACTATACCGTGGGGCATTTATATTTACAACATAGTTTCGTTTCGTTTCGTATCGTTTCGTATTTCCTCCTTAGTTTTAAAAATCCCAGAAGATGCTCAAGTCATGGTACTGATTGGGGCTGACTTATTATCTTTAATTTTCTCAAAACTTCAGAAAATGACGTAGGCGTTTGTGAAATGACTCTGGCGATATTCTTATGTCGAGAGTTCCCATGATGTCACGCTTTAGCAGTGAGGGTGATTTCACCAAAAGGCATGATTGTCGACTTTCTGCCAACGCTTGCTGTCTTTTCTTTAAACAAAACGCCCAGAGATCTCGCAACACATCGTTGTATATCGACAATACGTGTTTCGTATTTGTTTTGTTTTTTTCTTTCGTTTCTCTAACCTGTTTGCCCTTCTCTTCAATCCTCAAACTTTTTATTCCACACTTCATGTTTTCCTAGCATTCTTCTTCCTTAATTCCCCCACAGTGCCGGGTTTGACGGTTAGTCCCCTCTCCGTTTTAGACTTTGGGGTGACGCATATTTCTCCCCCCCCCCCCCCCCCCCCTCTCCCCCCAAAAAACTGCCTCGATTCCTCTGTACCATTTTGACTCTATTCTTCATTTCTCTAAACTTTTACGCTTCCCTCATTATGTCGAGGGGGATGATAGACTAACTGCATTAAAACTACATGTAGTTTTAAAAACTCACCTCTTCATTTCTCTAACGTTTTCTTCGTTTTCATTTCTCATTTATTAGTTACCCCATTCATTTTACTAACCTTTTTTTTATTCCACATTCATTTGTACACGTATGTTTGCTACCCCCCCCCCCTTTTTTTTTTAAAATAAAATTAGATTTCTCAACTTTTAACATATATTGTTCTCCTTCATCTCTCTAAATTTTAAAGACCGACTCCCTTTTTTTTAGCGTCTTTTATTTATTTTTTTTTCTTAACTCACCCCTTCATTTCTCCAACCTTTTACTCTCTCTACTGGGCCAGTGTTTTGCCTTCAGGGAAAAAGCTACAATGTATATATTATGTGTCTGAAGGTCCGTCCTAACGTAAAGCCATATTACTCACATGCACTTTTAAAAAGATATTAATATCGGAGACATTTCTTAACGCTGAACGAGAGTGGCCATATGTGGATGAGTGGAGTTTGTGAGTGTGTGTGTGTGTGTGTGTGTGTGTGTGTGTGTGTGTGTGTGTGTGAGAGAGAGAGAGAGAGAGAGAGAGAGAGAGAGAGAGAGAGAGAGAGAGAGAGAGAGAGAGAGAAAGAGAGTAAACATGTTTCTATGTGCTTATTTTCATGGTCGTTCATTTGTGTGGGGAAAGTTTTGCCAGTTCTTGTGGACAATTGAAACAAAAGTTCATCTACTTGTAACGGTTGTCTAAAACAAAAAAGAAAAGAAAACTCATTTAAAGGGCAATAACTAGGTCATCTTTGGTCCAATTTTAAAGAAACTTTGAGGAAATAAATTTCAACCAGGAGGATATTACTTTTGTCAATAAGAAAACAAAACCAAAAACCATGTTCGAAAAATATCAAGTTTTACAAATTTCGAGCAAAATTGAGTACAACGCAAAATTTATGCAACCTTTGAAAAAAAATGAACCACACTGTTCCATTTCAAATAGTCACTATCTGCGCATTGAAGAAACTTATACAAACAGTAGCTAAATATAGTCTCGGAGGCAATGCCTATTTAAATCTCCAGGTGTTGACCATTTCGCTCCTTACAAGCTTTAATTTAAGCCAAACGGAAATTTTGAATGACCCTGTGGCATGTTTTTTTGGAGTCGATTCTTTGGACGCCCTGTTCAACATTGAGTTTCAACTGTTCAATCGTGTGTGGCTTGTTTCCGTAGACTCTTGTCAGTCAAACCACAAAAATAATAACTGAAAGGGCTCAGGTTTGGGGGAATGTAGTGACTATTCATTTGTAAACTTCTGGCTTCAAGGTTTTCCCTCAAACCTTTTTCTTACAACCACACAAGGGCCTCTCTAGACATTTGGGGTATGGCCACATCCCACTGGAACCAGGCCTTTACAATATTACACCTTCTCGTCACAAATTTCTCCACGACTTTCTCAGCACGGTGCCGGTGAGATACCCATCTTATATGACTGTCGTTGGTTTACCGTCTTTGTCCCGAGAGCAGAACGTGTCGACCACGCACCTGTACCTGAACGCTTATAAGGAGGGAAAACTGAAATTTTGCTTTTTTTCCAATTTTGGTTGGAATTTTCAAAACTTGATATTTCTCGGGGTCGTAGATGGATATTCTTCATATTCACAAATTTAATGTCCTCATAGCTGAATTTTATTTGTTCGAAGTTTTGGTGGGCTTATGACCGAGTTATGGTCTTTTAAGTGGGTCCTTTTTTTTTAGACACCCTGTATATCATCCTTTTTTCAGTTTTTCCCCTTCCGTTTACCTGTCCTACAGCTCTAGGACCGCCCATTTCTGGGATGTTTTTATTTCACTTTCTGGAAGTCACAATCAGTATTAAAAGGTCGACGTATCTTTTTGTCAGCCTACTCACCTGCATATTTGTTGTTTTTTCTCCCCTCCACCCTCCCCCTTCTCCCCTTCTCCCCTTCTCCCCTTCCCGCCTTCCGCTAGGATCTGTTAACAGTTTTCCCTCCTTGTGAGATCGGGAAAGTTTTAGTTAAAGTAAGCAAAATAGAAGCTAAGGAGGGGGAGGGGTAGAGGGTACAAAGGGTCAGCTGTTGGGCTAATTAATATCTAAGCATGAATTCGATGCTTTTATCTTTTCAAGGGAGCTAAGAACAGCAAAGTTAGTGAACTTTTGGACCGGAGTCTGTTGTGTAGTGGTTAAACGCCTCCTAGTTGTTAAATGATCTATTTCAATTGAGTCAATTTTTGGGGGTCTTTTTATTGTTGTTGTTTGTTTGGGGGGTGGGGGGAGGAGGGGGTTGGATGGGGATTTTTTTCGAGGAGGGGGATGTGAAGCTCCTACATAGATATGAATGTCTTGAATTACTCAAATGCGCACAGCCTAAGTCTGCCTTAACATAGAACCGAAGTCAATGCTTAGGACAAGGAGACAAGTCGGCACCCTAGAATTACAAAATTCTATCTTGTGATCAGTACCTAGTTTTGAGGAATTTAACTAGAAAACTTTTGAGTTTCACAATATGTTCTTCTCTTTTCGAATGCAAGTCTTTGAATACCTTGATTACGACTCCGAAAGATCTTACGATTTTGATAGAGCAGATAGAACAATTGGTATTTTTTTACCTCAGTGTGCAAGCAACACAAAACATCCAAAAATGTTAGACAGAACTTTGTAATTCTAAGATAGCAAAGCATAATCTTCACCTGGACCAGTAAGCCCAAGCAATACGTGTACATGTATTTCATTCATGTTATGTTTGCCCACACAACATCTCTTATGTAAATTCTTCAAAATACAAACCATTAACCATAATATAATATGTACATATTTCAGAGCTGAGAGCTTTCAATGGTGCTTTTCTTATTATTTTGATCCTGTAACTGGTATGCTCTGTACATTATTATTATTATTTCCCAAAAGAAAAAAGAACAAGAGAAGAATAAAAGTTATTTTTTGATATTCAGAAAATCAACTTCCATTGTTCATTTTGTGAATGTGAACAATGAAAATGCCTGTGTTGTGAGTGGGTATTTGGTCGTCGAAAGATGTTTGGGGGG
>NW_004797857.1:336722-338567 GCF_000002075.1 Aplysia californica | reverse complement strand
GGGGGGCAAAATGTAGCCGTTGTTGTTGTGATTTGGTATTAACAACAACATAGTCAATTTTTTTTTCTTTTTGCTCTTCGATGTTATCGGCGAGTGTGGAGTAGCGGTTAGACACTTTCCCATCGCTGACAGTCAGACAACACGAGTTTGATTTCTGCTCCTGGGTAAATTTTTATCGAGTCTTTCACCAGGGATGTTGTATCTATCTCGTCCTTATAATAAATAATCTGACAGAGTTTTCTACGTACAAACTGAAATGTACGGTTACATCGCACTACGACCCAACGTGTGAGTTTTTGTGACTGTTTGTTACTGTTTTACGGATTCACCAACATGGTTTAGACGGGCAGCTTTGATTCTAGCTTTCAGAATTTGTCAGGGATAAGTAGGATACATACGGTACAACATTTTAGCGGACAGGAGATGCTCATTACAATTTTCCCACTCGGGCGGGAGTTGGACTCATGTCGGTGAATTGTGGGTAATAAAAATAAACGAAGCATAACTATATTATAAATAGTTAAGTCGCTTTCTGCAGTAGGTTTCTGTTATTTTCATTGTCCACAACTCACGGATCAAAAATAAAAGAGAAAGCACGTGGCCAAATGTCTTGCCATAGTGAGGAACTGGACTAATTGGAGCACCATAGACGAGTGGCGGAGGGTAGTGAAGGGCTCATGGGCTTGAGCCCCTCTCCATATCCCCCAACTCTACCCTAAAGTAAATGATAGTTTCTTAAATAACGAAATAAGCAGTAAAAGCCGTTATGATCGCCCGCAATGAACACAAAGTGATCAACTTGGCGTCTTGGGAGTTTATCCAATCACCGTTGTCACCTCTTACAACTATAGTAAGCTAACAACCATTCAAATGTTTTTAGGGCTCAGCAAAATATGAGCCCGTTCCCACGACCCTTCCTTAATGAAACTCTT
The DNA here is from genome assembly GCF_000002075.1 of Aplysia californica. Taxonomy (NCBI): domain Eukaryota; kingdom Metazoa; phylum Mollusca; class Gastropoda; order Aplysiida; family Aplysiidae; genus Aplysia; species Aplysia californica. Next base: position 337,635 of record NW_004797857.1, on the reverse strand, counting down.
CCTGTAAAAGCTAGAAAATTTGGAAAAAGAACACTGTACTGAGGGCCCTCGCTCTCCTTGCCCTGACAATTGGGTGAAAGTTTACGAAACACATTCCCCCAGAGACACAGTTTCCTGTGCGCTCATTGGACCTTTGTTAGGTGCGTTCTACTTTTAGCGAATACACAGCCTTATCCAGTTCATAGACGGAATATGTTTGAAGTGCTGTTTGGGCATGTTTGTGTTTGTGCCGCTGAGATGTAACGGTAATCACGTCGAACCAGATGAACTTAGAAGAAATTTGGAAGGGAAACGGCTTCGTCCCCACCATCCAGAAGAATTTAACTTAAAACGAAGAGATGGAAGACAAAGGTGACTCTTCTCGTTTGAATGGTTCTGAAAATGCCGTGACTCACCGTGCGTACAGAAAAAACCATCAATGTCTTGTACTTATTGCTTGTTATTTTGGGGTAAAGAAGTGGAAGCAACCTAAGCCCCACCCAAATTCCCGTCCACCCACCGCCACTGCCTTTGACGCCACTGCCTAAAGTGTGAAAAGAAGACGTACCCTACAGAGAAGTAACGTTATTTGGCTGTCACCGGCAGTAGTAAGATAGTGGGAAAACTGTGTCTCGTGCATTGATAAGACAGTCGGAAACTAGACATCTGGGAGAAGGACATTGCTAGACCAGCTCTGGATCACGTTCCCGGTGTTAGCGGAACTACCAGGAATCAGATGTGAACACACGAGTGATAGTGAGCTCTCACCTTCTCTGTGTGTGTGTGTCTGTCTGTCTTCCTGTCTGTGTGTCACTACCTCTCTCTCTCCCTTTCCTTCTGTGCGTGTGTGTGTGTGTGTGTGTGTGTGTGTGTGTGTGTGTATGTGTGTGTGTATCTCACACTCACTCACTCACATTCTCTCTCTCTCTCTCTC
>NW_004797857.1:333536-334944 GCF_000002075.1 Aplysia californica | reverse complement strand
CATAAAAGCCTGCTTCTTAATCATTATAATATTAATTAAATGAAAGCCCGTGAGTGTCAGAAATGCTCCGATGTCAAGGACAATAATAGCGGAAACCAGCACTGATACTGGCACTTCAACTGAAGTTTTAGGTCAAGGGCAGTATCCATGATGTGGTCAGGGACAGGATTACATTTTCAGCTGTTAGGTCTTTTTTTTTTAGCTGAATCTTATCTGAAGCGGGTTTTCTGTTTCCAACTCTGAACACAAAAAGGTAAAAACACACATTAATGTTTCATACAGTCGAACCTGCCCTAGCGGTCGCCTCTCTATCGGTCACCTGCGCTAACAACCACTGCTCTGTGACACTCTTACCTAATTTTTTCCTGTATGTACACCTAACCAAAGGGGACCGGTCCCTGTCCAAGACGGCCACGGTTAGTTATTTTCGCGACAATTTAGTCAGCCTCAAAACCTTCTCATGACGGTCATTTGCTATTAAAGTTTTCCACTTACTCAGACACTTACCAGCCCTCAGACTGAGTGTGTACATTCAATTATTGCAAAGATTAAGAGCCTCTTATGATTTTTGGAAAGAGACCCAAATAAGGCAATTAGATGGACACTTAATTTAAAGATTTCAGATTTTAAACCTTGATCATGTTGACTTTGTCAAGTTTAGTAAGTGACCATAACTTGGACCCTGATCTGGGGGCTCTCGTTGGCCTAGAGGTTAAGGCGTTGGCCTCTCATTCAAAGGTCCCGGGTTCGAATCCGGATAGAGACGGAAACATTTTCTTTTCTAAAATTGTCTCCTTTCACCTCCCTTCCTACCCTCTAGCAGTTTAATGTTTTGTCGTCGGCTTTTGTCTCCTCTTTCTGCCCCCACCTCTCAACTCCTTTGCCCCCTCCTCTGGGCTCCTGACTCTTTCTGCAGCCTTTCTACTGCTACTCCTTTTCTCCTTCTTACTGCTGTCTTTCAGCCGCACCCCTGATTTTCTGGTAGGATAGATCTACACCTTCTCGGACTAGGGGGAAAATCTCCAAGGGCACGTGTGCAAGTTGCGCATGTTAAAGATCCCTTGGTGGTCTAAAATCGATAAGAGTAGGGTTCGGCCGCCACCCGGGCAAAATTAAAAATTTACCACCAACTGGAAAAGTTTAATGTGTCCCACGCGCTCATATGACCTAATGCAGATGCTAACGCCGTAAAATACTTAGCAAAACAAAAGACCCTGATCATAGTGACCACCTGACGGTAACCAAAAATTTATTTCTATGTGTTTACATAAACGCTTCGCCCCCGGACTTTTTGTGTTCATGTTGTATTGAATCCCCCACAAGGGCAAAAACTGTAACGTGATCTGAGACCTAAAATGTTCAGTTCATTGCATACTATCTCGCAGAGAGCGGAGAGCCAAACTTTTAT
>NW_004797857.1:330761-332301 GCF_000002075.1 Aplysia californica | reverse complement strand
CACACACACACACACATACACACACACACACACACACACACACACACACACACACACACACACACACACACACACACACACACACACAATCGCACACGGAACTGTCCCTCGTCCTACTTAATGTCCCTCTTTCCTGAAATCCCCATCGACAGTGCGGCTGGGTCGGGTGCCCACTTTCTAAATATATCCTTGACCTTTTCGCGGAGTCATTGTTTGCCTAAATTGAAACCGTAACATGAGCAAGAAAGTCCATGTTCATGGCAGCGCCAAAAAGGAAGGTGAACGAGTGTGCTTCGTCTTCTTTATTCCTATACTGCAGGAATAACGCCACTGTAAACACTGGAGATTTTATTAAAAACGCTGGGTTCCCAATGTTATTTCTTTTAAATTCTATATCTTATTGGATGGTAGCCGCTGTGTCTAGTATGGTGAGGTGTATGCTAAGGCTTTTACGTTGCTGATAGTCACTTCTTCTATATAATATATCAAACATCCGGCGGGATTTACGAATTTTACGTCCACTTCCGACAAGATTGATACTCTGTCCAATACGGTAAGATATGATAAGGCTTTATTAACCGATACAGGAAGATGTGTGATTTTTTTTTTTTTTAATCTAACGTCCATTATTTGGAAGGGTCGTTTCTGTATTTAGCAACAATAAAACTTTAAAAGGCTTTAACGCTACTGTAAACGCTGTTAATAATATTGGAATGTCAGACATCTGAACTTAACGTACATTTTCGATACGATAATTTATGTGTCACATATATTTTCTTTTTGTTTTCGGTAAGTGTTTTACGGCGCTCGCAACTGCATAAGGTCATATGAGCGCGCGGGATACATTAAACTTTTTCATACGGTAGGAAATTTTGAATTTTCCCCGGGTGGCGGCCGAAGCCTACTCTTACGCTTTTCGACCGCCAAGGGATCTTTAACGTGCACAACTTGCACACTGGACCTCCAAAAATTTTTGCCCTTATCCGAGAAGGCTAGATCTAAGTGTAGATCTTTCCTACCAGAAGATCAGGGGTGGGGCTGAAAAAATGCAGTAAGGTTTTAGTTTTAGTAGAGGGTTTACGGCGCTCGCAACTGCTTAAGATCATGAGCGCCCAGTAAGAAGGAGCCAAGGAGTAGCAGTAGAAAGGCTGCGGAAAGAGTCAGGATCAAGCCCAGAAGAGGGGTAAAGGAGGTGAGGGGGTTAGGGCAGAAAGTGGAGACGAAAGTACTAAAGTAGACGACAGAACATTGCTAGAGAGCAGGGAAGGAGGTGAAAGGAGACAATTTCAGATAAGAAAATTTTTCTGTCGCTACCCGGACTCGAACCCGGAATCTTTGAATGAGAGCCAAACATCTTAACCTCTAGGCCACGAGAACCCTCACATGTTCGGTAAGCTTTCAATAAACAACAAAAGAGATCAATCTCAGAGTAGAGGAGAGAATTGTAGGTTTATTTGAGCAAAGAGAAGCATATTGACACAATGAAGGTCATTAAGTACTATAATGTACTGTAAGAGAGAAAAAATGGTGAAAATGGTAG
>NW_004797857.1:322283-329876 GCF_000002075.1 Aplysia californica | reverse complement strand
CACACACACACACACACGTGCGCGCACGGATATAAATACGCACCCAGTCCTGTCTCCTTCTCCCAATATATTATGTTTTTGTTTACACAACACGCACATAATACATATGTATTTATCATACCCTTCATTTTCCTGTCAGGCGATTTCGCCCTGCTGTGTTTTCCCCTGCCCAGACAAATTTTGAAACTTTCAAGTTATTAGAATGTGTATACTACAGCATGTCAGTGAAAAGAAGAACTTATATATTACCTGATTTGGTGGCATTCTTCTCAGGCCCAGTTTATAGCTTATCAGTTTCTTTTCTCTGAAAGCTCTTCAATGACTGTTTACATTGGCAACGTGCACGATCGCGCCCTTTTTTACCACCACCCGGCTCTCTCGCCGGTCTAGAGCATAGAATTTGAATGCCTACACTTAGCGAATTTGTAAGACAATGTCAGTTTCAAATAAATTTGTTCTTTTAAGTAAAGCAAAATACACGTAATGGTTGGAGTTTTTAAAGAAGATGTCAAGTTTTTCAATTTACTACATTTTGGTTGAAAATTCAAAAATTTGATTTTTCGCGAGCCCGCCAGTCGATCCCTTCATACCGACAAAGTTCATGCACCTTTGGTTTAATATTACATTGCACTTGTTTAAAATGTTGAAAGTGAAGAAAAAATGACATAGTTCTTGCCCTTGAAATGGGTCCTTTTTGTTTTATTTTTAAGAGACCTTGTGATTTTAAATCCGTACATGGTCGTTTGTTCCAGTCACTATCAACTATCTTATCTCAAAGACATAAAAATCAAAGAAACCCTTGACTAAAAGCTGAGGGTTAGAGATGTTACTTGAGAGTAACGTACAAATCAGAGAAGGAGGTCAGATGAGGACGATAGAAGTTTGATAGGAAAGAAGGAGCAAACCGTACCAGAACACCCCTCAACCACCAACCTTCCACCTTTCCCTCAGCTCCAGCGTTTTCTCTAACACAGCATCCAACTCAATTATTATGTCTCATAATGTCCCTTTTCCTCCGTGGCATGTTTTCTGCTCCACTTCTTCTCCCCTGCCTTATTCTAAAACATTCGGGACATACCGGATGTTCTCTTTTTAAAAATGGGGCCCCATCTACAGGGCAATAGCTCGGTCATCTTTGCGTCAAATTTTAAAAAAATTGACACAAATGAAATTTGATCGGGAGGGCGTCATTATATTTCAAAATATGAAAAAAAACAACCAACGTGTAAAAAAAAAGTATCCTTTTTTTAAAAGTTTTACCCAACATTGAGAAAAACGCAAAACTTTGCAACTTTCTCAAAATCAGTCATGATGTGTATAATATGAACATTTGAGAATAGACTCATTTTAAAATGAAATTGCCACAGACAGTGTTTAAAATAAAAGCGTGACCCTTTCAAAAGTACAATTTTTTCATTTGCGGATTTTAAAAAGTCCACAACCCTCAAACAATCTTGTCTGGACAGAAATGGACAACACCTGGAGCATATAATACTTTGAATAGCCACACACACCTTCCTGAATTTGTTGGAGGATGTCAGTTTCAAATACGTACATTTGTTCTTAATGCACAACATTTTGTAATGGTTGGGATTTTAAAAGAAGTTGTAAAGTTTTGCAATTTACTCCATTTTGTTGAAAATTCGAAAACTTTTCGCGAACATATCAGTCAACTTTCTTTATGTCGACAAATTTCACGCACCGTTGGTTTAATATTAGAATATCTACATTGTATTTGTGAAGAAAAAATGACCTAGTTCTTGCCCTTGAAATGGGTCCTTTTTATTTCCTTTTTTAGAGAACTTTAAATTCTAAATCCGTACGTGATCGTTTGTTCCTGTCACTATCATATCTTTCAAAGACATCAGAAGCAAAAGAGACCAGTGACTAAGTGCCGAGAATTAGAGATGTTACATGTGATATTTGGCGAACATATCAATCAACTTTCTTTATATCGACAAATTCGACGCATCCTTGGTTTGATATTACATTGTATTTGTTTAAAATGTTGACAGTGAAGGAAAACTAAATGACCTAGTTCTCACCCTTTAAATGGGCCCTTTTTTTAAAGAGACCAGGTTATTCTAAATCCGCACATTTTCGTTTGTCCATGTCACTATCCTATCTCTAAGACATAAGGAGGAAAAGAGGTCCGTGACTAAAACTAAAATGCGCATGTATATTATTATATTCATCTGTATTATACAAATTTCTTGCAACGGTGTAACGGTGTCTGTAGTGTGAAAGAATTTTTATCGAGTCTCTCGGTCTTTCTGCTGGGATATTATATCCCTCTCATCCAGGTTTGGGTTGAAGACTGCTTGCAAAATTATCTACACTGTGTCAATGGGACGTTAAAAAACCATACCTACACATTGTGGTTTGTCACAATTATACAAAACACGGACTTTCACTTAAAATTAGTGCAGTGTTTTACTATGTTTTGGTGATTACAGTTATGTTAGTCTTCCATTGAGTGACAGTGTGAGTGACTGGCGGGTGCTCTGGTGCGGTTTGCTTTTTTCTTTTCTGTCTAACATTCCTTGTCCTTATCTCTCCTTTTCTGTGCTTGTTACCCGCTTGTAACAGAAAGTCATGTAATCTTGGGCACTTCTATGACCTACTTATGCCGCAAATGGCGTAAAACTTTTACTAAAACATAAAACAATGAGAGATTGTGAAAGTGCACATTTGTCGATGAGGGAAGTGCGTCATGTGGATTATCTGTGTCGTGCGTGCCACTTTCCAAAGTACTTGATCAATTGTAGGCCCGGGTTCGAAACCCCACGTGCAGCTCAGTAAACATGAGAAGGGTGAGAAAAGGGGGAGAGAGAGAGAGAGAGAGAGGGGGGGTGGGTGTAGGGAGGGTGGAGGGAAATGCATAGCGGGGTGGCTGGTCGTGGCGTGAAAAAACAAATGTGTCACGATGCGATGGAATCAGGCGCTCGTCACGATGAGCGTTATGGGGTTATTGGTATCATCTTAAAGCATGTTCATTTATCTTGCTTTTGAGGGGGGGGGAAATCTCATCTATTTGGAATAGAAGTCGAGATATTTGCGCTTGAAATAGGTGGAGGGGGGAGGTGGATCGCATGATGTCATGGGTAAATTAAGCGAGAAAATTGCCGCCAAAGTATAGTAATTCCCAAAGCTTGTGTGTCTTTGAAAACTTAAAATGTACATTTTTTGTGCCTTTGGTCAATGTTTTTTTCAGTAAAATGTACGCTGCAGAGCAATGTGTTTTAAATTGACTTAAAAGGTGTTAAGCTCAAAACAACACACTCAATAAAAGTGGACTATCGATTTCTTTTCTTTTTTAAGGAACGCTTGATTTCACCACGATGCCACACAAATAGAGTTATTATCTACGTATTTAACAGTTCCAGTTTTACTATTAGCTATCTGAACGCTGTACCCAATATGTCGTAGTGTGACGGTGAGTCTGCACATTGTACGCTTGCCCCAGTGTGACAGCCCGACTCCGAGACCAGACAAATCAAGAAGTTCACCCGCGCTCTGAAGGTATTGAATTTATTATAACGATAGGGTTACTTAGTAGGTAAGTAAGTTTATTCAGTAAGTACATTTATGCAGTGTCTAAGGCCATTTGCCTAAGGCCATTTGCCCGCGTCACGTCATATAAAACACGTATTTTATTACAAGCTGGGTACCCATTCGATGAACGGATTCAAAAGAATTGATCGTCAAGTCATTGTGGAACCAGTGCGCATTGCTTGTGAACGGAAGCCTCACTTGTTTACCATGGCGTCTTAGAAGACGGACTTTCCCAAGATTAGATCTAAACGAAACAAATGAAAAACTGAAAATTAAACTACAGTAACTTCAGACTTCTTAATATAAATGTGCACCCGTTAAATGATTCGGAACTACCGTTAATGTTTTATCGAATTCGAAAGTTAAAGTGGTTCGGAAGTTTTAGGCGACCGAAGTGACGAACTTTCACAAATATAATATAGATAGCGATCGCAGAAACCGTGGAGCTGCATCCTTATATGTTGTTACTTTAAAGGGCTGTTATTCTGAAGGACCCACATCTGAGATCTTGTGATGGGAGCACGAGGAATCCCCTAAAGTGATAAGAAATGTGGTTCTTCTTCTTCTTTGCGTTCCTCTTCTAGATCTCGGGAACAGGCGACTGCTGGATTTTCAACCTGCAGTGGAACTGATTTTCACGTGTGTGACCATTTTCTCTACCTCGTAGGGCCCCTTGCCTTCAGGCAACAATATTCCGATTTCGAAGATACTTTATGTTTTTAGTTTATACTGACGTGAGAATTTTCAATTTAGCTCGACATGTGCTGATCTTTTTGTCTTTTATTCAGTCACTGTAACGTGCGACCGGGAAGTGACGTTTACCATTAGCGCTAACGTGATACATTGTAACTTGACAATATTCATGAGTTCTGTGGGTCGTTCTTTCAAATGGGATATTTTGTAATAGTTATAGATCTATAAGTATAAGCCCCCTTCGACACTATTCAGATCAGAAAGGAGGCGCGCTGCTTCGACTCTCTGCTGACAGGGCCTATACCCACACTGAAACAGATACAGCGTCCCAGCAGAAAACCGTAAGTACTCGATAAAAATTCTCCTCACACAGGAATGGAGCTCACATTTCCTTTGAGCGACGGCGAAGTACGTAACCGCTACACCAATTACCCTGCTGGTGGATATTTTGTTATATGTGTGTGCTTTAAGACATTACAAATGACGTCTTAATGTTTTTAAAAATATTTTTAAAAATAACTCGTTACTATGAGTTGAAGGTGTTCATTCAATCAGCCAGCCTGTTACAGTGGAGTCCACTTATAACGAGTCCTGAAACAACGAGAAGTCTGTTATAAAGACACTGTTCTAAAACCCCGGTTTTTTTGCTTCTTTATCTTTGTAAATACAATACTGCTATTGCGCAATCAGACCGTCACGCGAGTCGTTTATAACGGAATGTTGCTGCTGCTGTGTACAGCGCACAGACCAATTAAGCATTATTATAAAACCTTGCCAGTTAAGAAAGTTGTCGGGGATCCAGCGAAACAAAGAATGGGAGAGCCCACGCCAACCAACAATGAAGACCGGAGCGAATGAGTGGGGAGGGTGTGGCTTTCGGAGACACAAGCAGAACGCATCGCGTGATAGGCCAGCCCAGTCTAGTTTATCTACTACTAGGCATTCCGTACGTCTCACTTCTCTGGTGCAGGATGGAGAGGTCACAAGTCTGTGATAGATGGATGGAGTGAATGTGTGACATGCGCAAGCAGACGCAACGCACCACAGTGTGTGGTGGGGTGGGGGAACAACCCTGCAGGCGAGTTAGCCTAGAGCCAGAGCCCCTTCTTTCTGATCGCCAAGGCCGATTTGTCAACATTGCTAGTGCTAGAGAAAGAAACCTGATTTGATTTTTGATCAAGTAAGACCTAGAGATCATGTTGAACAAATCATCATCAAGGGAAATACAAAAAGGAATAAACAGAACGCCAAACTCATAGATTAGGCCTACTTTACTATTTTCCTTGAATTTATTACTCGATCCCTTGTAACGAGAATCCTGCTATAACGGACATTTCGCACCGGCCCCCTCCCTCTCGTTATAACAAGATTCCACTGTATTTAATTTAGTCTGTTAACCCAGTCTGTGACGTTTTTGCCCTTCTAATTCTTTACTTGTTTGTGTTGATCAAACATTCACTTGCCGGCGTGCAGAAACCTTCCCCCAAAAATCCCCTTTGAAAAAACCATTTACGGTATAAGGACTTGATTTCGTGATTCATACACATGGGATACCGCTTTTTCCCCCCTTCTTTTTCTCTTAAATTCTTTTGCCCACTTCTTGAATTTGCGACAATTTTAAAAGAAATTCTCGAAACTAAGACGTTCGTAAATGTCAAAAGGGGTGCAACTGCAATGCAACTCATGTCATCGGGCTACTCAAATTATGCATTCAAAACGTTCGCGAAAAACGAAATCGGCAAACTGCGAAGGAAAAAAAGCGCGCGAGAAAAGCGCGCGAATAAAACACAGGTGTACAGTACAGGCTAAGTCTCTCTACAAGGAAGAGAGTAGTATTCAAAATGGACACCACTATAACCGGCCCAAAACAAAAAACAACATAGTTATTTTGTGAATATTTTTACTAAAATTCCATTTGCTCTTAGCCTTAGATTATCTAATGTCTTGTTTGTTTGTTTAGTATAGGGTTTTACGGCGCTCGCAACTGCATAAGGTCATATGAGCGCGCGGGACACACCTAATACTTTTTCGTTGGTAGGACATTTTGAATTTTGCCCGGGTGGCGGCCGAAGCCTACTCTTATCGATTTTAGACCACCAAGGGATCTTTAACGTGCGCAACTTGCACACGGGCCCTCCGAGATTTTTCGCCCTTGTCCGAGAAGGCTAGGTGTAGATCTTTCCTACCAGAAGATCAGGGGTGTGGCAGAAAGACAGCAGTTAGGAGGAGCCAAGGAGTAGCAGTAGAAAGGCTGCAGAAAGAGTCAGGAGCCCAGAGGAGGGGGCAAAGGAGGTGAGGGGGTGGGGGCAGAAAGTGGAAATGAAAGCAGACAACAGAACATTGTTAGAGATCAGGAAAGGATGTGAAAGGAGACAATTTTAGAGAAGAATTTATTTGTTTTTGGTCGCTACCCGGAATCGAACCCGGGACCTTTGAATGAGAGGCCAACACCTTAACCTCTAGGCCACGAGAGCCCCATCTAATGTCTGAATATAATGATTATCGTGAATTGTCTTTTCGATAAATACTTTTTTTCTGAATATAATGATAATCGTGAATTGTCTTTTCGAGAAATACTTTGTTTCAACGTCATAGGTTCACGTGAAAGGCCTCTCTCTTCTCCCCGGCATGGGGGCCTTTATTTTGGGCTCCCATCTGAGGTTGGAAATAAAGATATAATTAACTCAACACGTCCGGTACACATTGACATTTCCGTATGTTCTTGCTTTACTTTCTTTTGTCCAAACAAGCAAAACTCTCTTTTGAATACACGATAATTGGAAATTCCGAAAAGCTAAAAAATTGCGTTCGAGCAGAAAGCCATATATAGAAAGAGGGAAAAGAAATCAATACCCTCTTTTACCTTTAAAATACAAAGTATGACGACATTAAACAACAAGTCAACCCGTTTGTCATCAACTTTTTTTTTTTACTCAATGAGTTTTTTAAAACAAAGACAAAAACAAAGACAAAGGGCAGGACCATAATTTACTGATATGATTAAGACAAACTGAAACGAGATTGCTGGCAAAATTTTGATAAAAATATTGGTGCTGGCAGTCTGTAAAGTTATTTGCAACAACAAAAAAAACAACCGAAAATAACGTTTTTGAGTTGGACGAGCTGTAGGAAAAGAACTATGATCTTTGTCCATTCTGGAAGATATAATATGATGTTGCCGGGAGAACTAGAAACTGCAGTCGATTTGTGAAGATAACTTTGCACCGAAAAAACAATGGTAGGCGAACAATTTTGCCTTGTTATAGTCTTTGTTGTTTTGTTATGTTTTCTTTTGTTGTTAGTTTTGTAGATAGATAGACATATTTGTGTGTATATATATATATA